>NC_062984.1:6747500-6848572 GCF_023078275.1 Leguminivora glycinivorella
ATTAAAATATTTATGGAATAGTTGAACTGGCTAAAACTTTAGTATGCCACCTGCTTCACCTTTGTGTTTGATTAACACTGAAACTGTAAGTAACGGTGCCTGAAGCTGTAGATAACCACTCGAATCGGTTATACCTTAGAGATGGCCAGAGGGCGCCACAAGTCCTCGTATAGTAAATTACTCATACGGGAGACAGTATCGACCCAGCACACCAGGGTCGGCCGAGAGGATGTCTATCTTTTGGTAGGTTACCAAAATACTGACCTTAAAGCTAGCGTCGGAGCCGGTGCGGCACTTGTCGTCGTCGTAGCACCGCCGCGGGCTGGCGGGCGCGGGCGGCGGCGGCAGCAGCCCCGCGCCCTCCACGTCCAGCGACACGGACAGCGAGTCCGAGCTGGGGTAGGCCGGCAGGCTCAGCGGCAGGCTCTTCTCCGGGTGGATCTCCACCGTCGTCTGTCCGAAGCGGCTGAACGGCGCGTACTGGGAGGACTGCCGCTTCGGCGGCTCCGGCGGCGGCTTCCGGGCCACGTGCGGACTCGCGCCGTACGCCACGCGCTGCAACCGCGCGGAGTACGCGATCTCGTCGTACGTGTAGTCGGGCGACTTCTCCCTGTAGGCGGGCGTGGCGGCTATCTTGGCGACGGGCCGCGGGCGCACGAGCCCCCGCGGACGGGGCAGAGTCCCGCCGCCCTCGTAGCTGTCGTTGGTGGGAGTGATGTCTCCGTCGTCGTACGAGCGGCGCCACTGCCCCGCGCCGTAGTAGAAGCCTTCGGGGGAGAACGTCGTGTGCGAGGACCGCTCCGACGGGTCTTCGAGACTTTCTAGAGATTTCCCGCGAGGGTGACGGATCTGGAAGGTTTTGAAGTTTTGCGTTAGTTTGAATTGAGACGTTGATGTGTCCGCTCGCATGTGTGACGACATAGATAATTAAAATATTTACGTATAAAAATATTACTTTGTATTAAATTTTACTGCCGATTTAGTAACTTCACATGCTATTAATTCAATATTTTGGTACTCATAATGTTAATATTATCGATCACATATAATTAAATATTATGTAATTAAATTAATATTCATGCTTTTATTTGCTTAATAAAATATTAGTTACCGAGCAAGCTATAATTAGATACTAAATAAATTTTAGGTAAATATACTAAGTACTTATTATTTATTAACAAATCTTAGTTTCACTAGTGTGAAAACACAAAACACACAGTAGCACACATCGAAAACGCAGCGTTCTCAATTACAGAAAAAAAACGGGTGCACGTAAAAGCCGGGTGCCGGTGCATCGAGAACAAACTTGTGCCAAAGGAGGTTGTCTCATACCTGAATGGGGACCAAATCTGTGCCACATAGGGGCGTCGGTAGGGCGTCAAAGGTAAGGTCGGGAGGTTTATGGTAACTCCGCTCATGTGTCTGCCAAGGCTGGTAATGCAGCTCCCTCGGATATAAATCCTTTAGCCGATTATGTCCAAGGTGCATGGTGTTTGAAAGAAAAGAAAACAAAACATTCACATGCTGCTTCGGGCTGTGGTATGGTGGATGCAGCGGAATGGTGGGACTGGCTGAACACAACCCCGCGATCGTTCTAAAACCATTCGAGTTTTGACATTCGAAATTTAAATGTTTTACTTTTAATCGCGGAGCCGTTTAGTTTCCAGCCAGTGACGACAAATGGCGATGGACATAGACTTCTAGAAGTCCAAGCGAAATGATAATGACAATTCGGAACGCATAGGGAAAAATGTAATTTTGTCATTTATTTCATTGAAGATCCAAGCCAATTGAGTCCGATTGGACGTATTTTCCCATAATGTCTCCACATCTATTGGCTTAGCAAAGGAAAATTCCAGCTTTGTGCTAGATATGGTTTACACTGAGCTAACAGCTAAAGCTTTGTTTCGCTCAAAAAATAACACATTTAGTAATTTGGTTAAATTGATAAATAATTGAAACTACATAAAAACGCTTTAGGTTAAAATAAGCGTCGTTAGTATAAAATTGTCAGAAAAATTAAGCATTAAAATATTAATTAGAAAGTTTAAAATTCTGTTAATTTCTTGTAAATTCAAGCCAATCATCAAGATGAGCGATGGATGAAATGAAAATGTCAATGTGAGATAAAATAATTCAAAATATAAAATAAAATGTTAAAAAAATTAACAGTTGATTTGAAGTGATGCTTTTCAATATTTTTTTCTAGTAAGTAAGAAATAGAAAACTCTATGATTTCTATGATCGTTTAGAAAAAAGCTGACGTTAGTCTTCTAGTTCTATTTTTGAAATTTAAGTATTTACCACAGAACGTCTGCCATCGTAAAAGTTAAGGAGCTATTAGAGTCTAGTTCTAAAACATCACTACAAACACATTAAAAAAGTAAAGTTGTCTATGGTACTGACCTGTCCGGGCTGTATTCTGGTAAAGTCCAAGGACCCTTGGTTGCTGATGCTCCTCTTTCCTGCCCTAATATCTTTTACTCTTTTGATGGCCAGGAGGATTTTCTTTTGGTGTCCGAGACGAACTATGCCCATGTCTTCTAGATCCTGAAATAATAAATCAATATCGGTTAACTAATTGTTCCAAGATGTACCAACGCAATATACAATTATACATATGCAAATGTAATGCATAATGCATGCTTAGTTTTTAACACCCCGATTAAGTGGATAGAGGAACAATATTTTTTTTTAGGTTTTTGAGTTTTTTTTTGTAAATATTCTTACCTCCCAAGCCAGTTGCGTGACGTCATGGACCGTGCGATACCCCTGCGCCACGAGCGCGGGCCCGTACTCCTCCAGCCTTAGCAGCCGCAGCCATTCTTCTAAAGAACCCTGGAATAAAACACACGCCAATGTAACGCCATCTTTACACGGGAGGTAGCAGTAGTTTAAGAGAACTGATAAAAGATGGCGCTGTAACCGTTCCGAGTGAACGTTGCTGAAAAAATCATCTGTTAAGATATTATTAAGTAGTCGCCTAGGGATTCTAGGGAACCATCCATCTATGGCTTTCCACCAGAGAAAGGCAGAGAAGATGATCCACGAACTTTTTTTAGAATTTCAGATGACAGGCGCAAATGAGACATCTCTTTTTTTATTTAATTTATTGTCAAGTAGTAGCCACATTATTATGCACTGAAAAAAATGTCACAGGTACACAATTCAAAGAAACTGACCAAGCCATCACGTGTCTAGAGGACCCGAAGCGAAGCTGCGTGTTCCGCTTACGTAGTTCATTCCCTGATCACCTAACTGCCCACCAAAGAGCTTCTTAGTCACTTTTTCTTTAGTAAGTGACAGCTACTTCAGTTTCTAAGTAGTCGATATTTAGGGCAAGGACAGACCAAGGCACGAGAGTTAACGGTTCTTGTAGATGTAGACGTGAGATAATGAGATAACAGTGCGGTAATTAGATAAAACGACGCATGGTATAATTATCTCCTTAAAGGGCAGTTTAACGGATTCCTGACAGATAAGTATCAATCGGTATAGGAGAGGAATGTCGTTGGTATTTTTATGTATAAATAAGTCTATCAAATACTGGTGATCGTTTTTGCTTTTTCTGAGAAGCAGTTAATGTTCCATGGTCATGGTTTAGGAGTTAGGTTAGGTACGTAGTTGGGAATGTTTTAGATTTCGGCGCAATCTTGTGAGGAGCATCATCAATGCATTAATAGAGACATAAGAGAAAAAACATACCTCACATTCACAATAAACATGTAAAATATTAGCTCTTTTTTGGACTAGTTGCTGGGACTAAGGAAAGAACGCAAAGGAAACGGACTTAATCTTACCTATAAATTGCAGTTTGGAAGATCTGATGGTTCTTTAGTAAATTTGCAGTTCTTAGGATGCAAGGTCTAGGACTAACTCCAACTTACCGGTATATAATCAGGAAGGTTGTCCGGCACGTTCAGGTTAGCCAGCTCTGCCTTTAACCGCTTCCTATGGTTTGGTTTCTTGATGCCCACCGCCGTGAGGTCCTCGGGGGTCATCCTGGTGACCGTGGGCAGGTCGTAGCCAGCTTCGATGAAGAGGCGAGCGTATTCTTCCATCTGCAGGTCTGCTAGCCAGGCGTGGATGATGTCGGGGTCCTGAAAGGGTTAATATTTAGTATTTTGGCGACCGACTGGCCTGACCGACGGTGTTTTGGAGTTTTTACCCTAGAAAAAGAGTAAGTTTTGAAAAACTTGACCTTTATGGCTGGTGCTTTTGAGTGCTCGCTCGTGGCGAACGTCGCGTAGTTCGAAACTTCTGTTTTAGTATGAATTTATAATGGAGATTTGGAGCAGAAAATACTTAGCTAGCTTTTTGGCTATCTAAAACACACTGCAGTCTCAACCAGAAATGCAAAGCAAAAAACGCTAGGTATACTCTGACTGTTCCGACCGTAAGTACCACGACCTTTGTACGACTAGTTTTGATCCTAAATTGATCTATAGTTGATCAACTGAATTGCAATTTTACGAGTCTTGTTAGAAAAACTTTCTTTAGTTAGAGAAATCCTGAATTCCAATAAAAAATCTTTGACCAATCACAAGATTTTGTCGTTTATACCATTGATAACAATACTTACAGGAAGTCCCTGAGCGATCATAGCTCTAACTCGGTCAGCAGTGTCTCCACAGTGACAAGCCGCGTGGTGATGGTGTGGCATCCGGCCTGACGCACGTCCGCTGTCCAGCGATGCTGAAGAGTGCCTGGATCCGGATCCGGCCGAGCCGGAGGAAGAACCTGGGCTGTCACGACCGGGACTCTGGAATGGGATACAATTCTGTTAAAACATGTGTCACTGTCAAGGTAGCAATACGACTGAATACAAATTGACATGGCGATCAACATTGTTATTATCGCGTCCGGTAACGATGAACAGTCAAAATATCGACAAGTAACATTAGCCTAATAAGTTTCAGAGTTATTTTTGGGAGCACTGTGTTTTCATGAAGTTCCAAGTGAGAAAACAATAGAAAAAAGTTAATCAGATGAAGGCCTTATAAACAATTACCTGGAAATTTGTTAGTTAGACCATGAAATATTGATAATGAAACTACAGTAATTAAAGGACGAAAGTTCTACGCAAACAGCCTCAGAGGCAGAGCATCGCCTTCCTTATTTATTTGAACTTATTCTTACCTGCGTCATGTCAATCCCCTGGTCATCACTAAGTGCTAGCTGATGGTGATAGTACACCGCCGCCTTATGCGTGAGGGGCTGCGACGGCGGGGGGAAGGTGAACGTGCCCCCGCCCGCAGGGCTCTTGCCCAGGCTCCCGCTGGCGCCCGAGACACCGGAGACTCCGGACACGGTGCTGCCGTAATCGGAGTGGTCATCTGGAAATTGGAAAGGGAAGAATTTATTAGTGACTGGTTTAGCTTTCTGAAGAGTGTTGATGAGTCAATGCCACCGGAATACAAATGGACTAAAATTGAATAATATAAATGGACAGAATTGATGGAAAAGGTTACGTTTTTTTTAATTATGTGTAACTGTACTATGTAAAAACTCAACATAAACAAAAGAGAATGGAATATTTGTACTACTAGGTAGGTGTACTCAATATAAATGGCTGTATTAAAGTCTTCTTCAAAATACAAAGTGACCTTGCAAAAACAAATAACAGCATTCTGTAAATCCTTTAACATTTTTGCCAGACCCCTTATTTGTCGTAAATACTCTACAGAGAAAACATAAAATTACAACCGCGAGACACAGCCAAAAAACACGTCCGTCACAAAAGGTAAAGTATGACCATTACCCGTCCGCATTTTAGGACTCCCGCCACAATTAAGGGCTAGACTCAGAATGATTGGATGCCTGCGGGCTTGACAGTTTTGGCGAATACGTCCCTTGAGTGTAAAATTTCAAATTAGAACCCCGAAAAGCTTTAGAAATTTCGGTCTCATTTCAGTGTATGCTTTAGGGAAAAGTTTTTTATTATTCTAGACCAGACTTTGTGTTTTATGGGCGTAATCTGTTTGTAATGTTTCAAATGTTTGCAAGTACAGAGTTTTATAAGCGAACGTAATTTATTGGTAAAAAGTTGAAGTATACACCGTTACATACATTAACCCGTAAATAAGTCCGAAGAGTTGTGTGCGCAAGGTTAGGCCAAATGTATCTTCAATTCTTCACTTAGGCCTAAGTTTTTTAGGTAGAATTTCTGTCTCACCTCAGTCACCTGACGTGTGTCGCGGACTGAACGAGACGCACTTAGATCTCTCTACTTCTATATCTGATGACTCTGACTCACCTCGAGTGTGGGACGGTGTGTCAGGCGGTTGTGGATACGGTTGTTCCTCGCACGAAGCGTATCCCTGCGAACCGAAGGACGAGCCGGAGTGTCGGTGTTGCGGGCTGAACGCGTCGCCGGGCACGGCGGGCGGCGGGACGCGCTTCGCCGTGGCCGTTTTGCCGGCGGCGGCGCCGCCGCGCGACATTCCGCCCACTGAAACAAAAGAGGCATTTGTGAATATAAAGTAAAACTAAGCAAAATATTTGTAAATTATTGTCTTTTGTATTGAAGAGGTACACTACATTTATAAACATTTTATAAATATATTATAGAATTCTAATACACATAATTGCTACATTTCTAAAAACACTTCATGATTGACATGTGACGTCTTGCTAGGTAAGAGTACTTCGAATTTAGGCACGAGCTTAGGCTCAGCAAATAACAACGTCGAGTACAAAATACACCTACACATAAAATATCCTGAAATTCCTGAACGCGAAAATAAAGTCTTCAAATATTTATGTCACGCACTCACGCACGCCTCCAGTTTTGACGTCGGTCGCGTTCCAAAATAAACGTTAATTAAATTACTTTTATAATTCGGTGTGACCAGGACACGCGTAAAGGGACGATTTGTTAATGTTAATGATGTCAGCACAAATTAGCTATGGCACTATTTTAGTACAGTATAATTTGGTTCGGTAATCCAACCATTTTATTTTTAATTAGCATAGAGAAGAGAGTATGACATTTTTCTACGGAAGTAGCCTATTTCAGTATCCTATTTCAAGTTGTTACTACATTACGTTAGCAATCTGTAAACATGTTCGAAAACTAAATAACGTCCTGATTAAAATAATTAGGCAGTCATAAGTAGCATTTCCTGGGTTTAGTAGATTCTTACATTATTGTATAAAAAAATCACCCATGTAAAAATACATTGTAAGTTGTAACTTGTAACATTGTAATATATTGTATTCCAAAGCTCACCCCGTTATGAAAATTACACGCTATTAAGCTTAATAAATTCCCTCCCACTGATAGCGTACCTCGTTATCGTTATCTTACTCTGGCACATCTTGGGCGTTCCCGATAATCCCTGTGTTCCTCTCGCTTACCAGGACAACCACTAATTTGACCAGTATAAAAGTTACTTTAGAAACAATTCAGCTCAGGCCTATAATATTCCAATGCTGAGTGCAGAGCAGATCTCTCTTGCGCGAAAGAGCTCGGGTTATGGACCTCACATCTAGCCAAATGCAATTGGGTACAGATATTTCACATAGGTATTTACTAAGTACGTGGTAGTTTGTGGCGAATATCAATAATTAATTCAATCTTGTACCTACATTTCTGCTAATTGTATAAATGCGATAACCTCTGTCAATCTGCCTCTTCACCAATTGACCGCTGATTGATTAGGTTAGTTATTTTATTTATTTTTTATAAGTCATAATCATCCTCATAATGGTTCTCAGTATCATTATTATACTAGTTTTCCCTACCGTACGGCTCTTATCCATTATGAATACGAACAGGCCCTGCCCAGGGTGCGAGTGCGTGCACTAATGAACCAAAATCGCATCAATCATGTTCGAGCCGACCGATCGCCCGATCAATCGCCCAACTAATTGCGTGCCCAATCGATAACGCTAATGATCCGCCAAAATCGCTGCTTTAAAAGCTGAGAACTAAGCGCTTTTCTCGGAAAACAATGCGAAAACAATAGGTTCTTTATTCTGTAAATAAGCGATAAATTGGAAAATAATTAGGTTACTTTTCAGGGTTATTTACGAAGCAGCGACGGATTATGAGTGGGAAATAACTAAATGGGTGGCTATATTTAGTGATAAAAACCTTACTAACAGGGCATATTACTATTATAAAACATTTGTCTCTAACTGTTGTACCTTCACCACACATATATTCCTTCCATTAAATTATGTCACATCACATTTAGAGTTTTTGGAAAGTAAGAGTTCTGAGTGAAGCAAACGAAGCCCAAGCAAAAACTAGTGTTTAACCATGTACAGTGAAATTTTATGGCAAATATGATTTTATGATTGCCGGCTCTCTTTACCGACGGGTTTATGTGAGCAATTACACGCACGCAATCATCAATATTTAAGAGGTTGATTTAATAATAAAAATAAAGTTATACACAGACATGCAACAATGGCTCGTGTACCTACACGGCTCTTGGTTCGCGGAGCTGCGTTTAGTTTATTGATAAATAAAGATATTAAACTTAAAATACGAGTAGAGTTTATTGTTTTGTTTCATGTGTTTTGTGATGAAATTGGTAGGATGTACAATAGTAATTGATGAGTTTGTCCGTGTCAGGTTTGTAAAATGTATTCCCGACAAATTATATAATTGGTAGGAAATCGGACCTGGCGCTAGGCCGGGAAAACGCTAGGTTGATGAAGAAGACCTTTCGTATAATCGTTGCCTTACCCAAGACAGAAGCCTTCTTGAGCTTACTGTGGGATTTAGACAATCTGTGTAAGTGTGCAAATATATACGGAAGCCAAGCTAATAAATAACTAATAAGTAAATTCTGCTGACTGTGCACAAAATGATTAAATTGCACTAACAAAATAGTATCTATCACTAAATTTTGTTAAAGACATCCAGGTCCATTCCATCCATTCCGGTCCATCCAGCAGTCCATTAGGCTTTCGGAACAACTTTTACATTTTCGTAACAAAGATACGAACGTCATTCCAAATAGCCCGTCCCACAAAATCTTCTATGACCGGGCATCTTTTATGACCGGGCTAACTGACACACATGCCAAATTAGATCAAACTACTCAATTAACTTACCTCCTTCTGTGACCTCGTAAAACTTGTGACCAAGAACCAAGATCAATTTGCCCCAAGACATAAAGCCAACATCGTAACTACTTAAACCGAAAACTGCCTAACGATCCGCATAAAGCTAAGTATAGACATTCGCTTTTCATAAAGTTTAGCCCACTGGCCAAAGATCCGATATAAACCTGGCTTGGCTTAGCCAATGACTCTTATGAATCTAGAGATCAAGATACATAAGCCATCTAGATATACAAGGGATCTAGTATGAAACTGTTTGTAAATAGAAATAGGCCGTTGAGTCCGTTATAATCCGTTTGCTTGACAAAGATGAGTCGAACTTAAGTGAGTCTTGGAGATCCGTAATAACTACATCAGGCCTAAATGATGGTTACTCTTAAATGTATGTTAGGTAGAAAGAGAGGCCACTACGTATATGAACATTAACATGAGTGAAAAAGAAGCAGATGAGGAAAAAAAATCGTGACACTTTCGAGCCTCACAGTGTCTGCTAGTTTGTACCAAAACATGGTTAGCGGACTTGAAAGTACTAAAGTACAGTGGGCGGTAATAATACGGCGAGCGAATATAATTATCTTGGAATTTAAAAAAAAACAAATAATTTCTGAATTCACTACTTCCAATAACATTCGACAAAATTTCGTTCTTCGTTACACTTTTAATACGCAGCGCATATAGCGCAGATCTTTAAAAACAACTAAACAACTATGTGTATAGGAGTCTGTTTATTTTGAATGATCTGCACGTTCGACTTGATAAGCTATAGGAACCAAACCTCAGGTGTCACCCAGGGTTCACACTTCGGGCTCATAATCTTTTAAGCACGGCCTACTTTCTTTTATCACCTGCTTTCAAGGATATTACTCGGATTATGATGGCGTTTGATAGATGCTTTTGACACGGGCATTATGAGTTTTACGAGGGTAAATTAGTGGTGGAATTAAAGATTTCAGTACAGTTCGATAAGGTGCCCAAACTTGGCGTTAGAATTTATTGTTTTGTTTGTGTTGGTCATCATCATCAGGGTTCTTAAAACCCTTATCATAGGTATTTTATTACGTATTTTTATTACATTTGTCAATTTGAGCCTAGTTTAGTTTACCTACTATTATATTCAAATCCGTACGTATTATTTCTTTCTCTATTCACTATCCTTTTATTCAATTTACCTGTGATCGAAATTACCTATATTATTTCCTACCTCATAACAATCTACAGAAAATAATGTTTAACGTAGGTATGATATTTACCTAACGACAAACTTACATCATTTCCTTATTTTGGTTAGCACCTGGTTTAGTTGGAACATGTTTGTTGGCACTGGTGTTTAGCATATTTTAGTTTTACGCTAAACGGTTTTAGTCACTTTTAGCACATTTGTAAAAGGTTTGGTGGCCTTCAGATATTACCAAGTGTTGTGAACTTACTAAAGGCATACACAGACACACCATAATCAGCTTTCGTAAAAGTGCGCTGCAGTGTGGATGCAACTTAAGATATGGATGATATTAAACACTGAGGAAACGTCATTTCTCATTTCTGATTCAGAAATAATTTTTAATTGAAAATGTTATTATATACCGACAGTAAAATATTTAATCGAAATAATTCCATTAAATCAACACGAAGGTTATAGGTACATAATTATCGATTGCGTACCTACAAAGCGTTAAGATAGTTGTTAACAACTTTATATTAACATTGTAAATCACCTGTAGTTGCCAGGAAGTCATTTGCAATTAAACAGATAAATATCGTCAATATTATGTTATTTATAAAACCACCACACCGCAAACCAGCGAACATAAATACTAACTGCCGGTGCCCATGTCCATTAGATTAAAGATTGTTCATGATCTTGACACCCGTCGCAGCATTTAATATAATAACACCAATAACCCTCCGCTAAACGGTAGCGTGTCTGCTTCGCAATAAATATGTGCCTATCTGCTAATTAAAGACAATTAGAGCGCCATTACGGATACTATTACAAACTTGTCTCGCTATCAACGAGTTAAAAACACACTCCAAACTACACTCTAAACTCAAAAAGCTTAGATTTAAATTTTAACGTCCCCGCGTAATGGAAAATCATGTTAGAACGGATAAACGCCATCTAGAGGCGGTGAGTTGAATCAATTAAGCGATCGACATCGCGTGGGCTCGCAACTCAAATTCCGACGCCATTTTAAAATTATGCGGCGCCGTTCATAAACAAATGCATGTTTATTTTAAAATCGTGTATTCAAATTGTGAGGGATTATTATGTTTATGCCACGATCATGTAGTTTAATAATACGTGAGCGGAATATCAAAGGTTGTTACTGTTATGTATTGTTTATTGACGTAATAATGGTTTTAGTAAAGGGTTTGTTGAGCTGAGCCGCAGCCACCCAAGCGGTCGTATTAACATTATTTACTATGAATTATTACTGTTGCGAAGGCAATAATGTGAAATAATGAACACAGCTGGATGCTGATAGACCGTATTGTCTTGTAATATTGAGCTTTAGGAATGTTGTTATTATAACCATGTGTCCTCTTATTAGGTATTGTACCTATTCATTTATTGTAGTGAAAAGATACCTGTCCGCAAAGTTATATGATGGGATTGAACTATTCAACTTTAGCTTATTTATATAATGTTGTGTTATTTACTTCTATTATGACTATTATGAGACTACAAGAATGCTCTTTAACTAAAATGGTCTTAGATTAAAGGTGTAAAAAGTAACGTTAACCCCGATTCATATTCATACCCCGCTTTTTTCTTTTTTCGTATCCGCTTTGTTACAACGTTCATTTTCAGCGGCGCGCAGCGTAAACTGAGATATTCTTTTCGCAATAAAAAAAGAATATCTCAGTTTAAACAAAGAAATGTTTGCCCGAAACACAATAGCTAAAGGGGCAATTAGTGGCCTAGCCTGTGCAAACAATTATCCATTATACGGGATTCTTTGTTTAACGAAAAAATATGTTGACGAAACGCGGCTTGCACGAAACGGAACGGCGGCTGAGAGTGAGAAAAAATAACATTGTTTATGGTATTATTTTTTTAAGAATTTTGACAAGCTTGCTAGCACAACACTAATTAAGTAATGAGTAAATTGGTACATATAGTCTGTCAAACAATTTTGTCAGTAGCAGAATACGTCAAATTAGATATGGGGAAAAACTTATGCATATGCATCTACATTTTTAACGCTTCCTTCTGACTCAAATGGCTGAACCGACTATAGTTGTCCCTTAGCAGTCTTTATTAAAAAGCTACCATAATAAGTCTTCATAATTAAGAAATGTATCATTTGGATTAAGAATCATAAATATCATAATACAATTCCCTTACGTTTTAATGGCTCTCTTGCACTATAAAGCTAATTTACTTTAATTGGCTAACAACACATCCCGCTTTACAAAAGGTTATTTTGTTACTAAATTCCAACTTTAAGTTTTGTTACTTTAAGGTCTACATTAGAAGATGTTACATTTATGTTTGCGTTTGAAATAATGATATTAATTGCGATAGCAGTCTTAAGTCGGACAGTTATAGTCATAAACGCGTGTACTTAGCTACAAAATGTTGTAGTTTGTTAGTTTTTTTTTTATTGGTCATAAAAAGCATTATAAACAGTAGTTACATACCTAAGTACATGTTAAAAATATGTAAAATGAAAAGAAGGCATAGATATTGTTACATATAGACTAGGAAAAAAACCCTTTCTTCATTACGAAGAAAAGTTAAAACGGCATCAGTGGAAGTTGTAGAAAGCTTCGAAGTTTGGACAGTTCTCGAGTTTTTTTAGGAAATGATTAAACATTCCTATCCATGTGAGAATTTTGCAATTTAGGAATAGTTAATAACTAAAAGAAAACCGACCTAACCGAATTTTTAAAAGCAGAAAAACAATCTAATGGATATAATGAAACATATTTTTTAGTGATGGGTAAAATTGGGTTTCCAAACTACGCATTTGTTGTGAAATAGGCTAGTTTCCTATACTTAAAATAAAATATTTTATGCAGTGCACGAAATAAAGCACCACATAATTAGAAGAAAAATACGGACAGTAGTTATGTTTGAACATAATTTCTATTTAACGAGTCAAAAAGAAAGATATAATACAAATGAATTGACCGTGACGTCACTCCTCAGTATGTCATAGTAATTCCAATATTAGCAAATCGTTTTAAAAAGAAGATAATTTGACTAGAGTAGGAAACTAGGCTATTATTGTTTCTTTTTTTATAATCACTCAAATCATCATCACAGTAGCGTTCTACTGATGCAACAATTGTCTATGGCACCATACGTTCCGTGAGTGAAAACAAAGGGCCCATGACAATTAACCGGTCATTGGGGGCAGCTAATCGCTCCGACGTCTTGCGCAAGTTGAGACGCCATTACCATCCATTTATTACGTGAGACGGTTTTTTCCGGTTTTTGACGACACAGAGTAGGAGCGCAGGAAAATAATAAATATATGACCAGATCGTGTTTAATACCTACAATACCTACATAAGAAGGCAATAATCAATATACGTGTTAGTTTTACTTTCTGAAACCATATTGAGACATGAAAATTTCCTAACCAGTTTTTCCAAAGTATTATTGTGATGATCACATCACATGTAGAAAATAACTATAGAGACCAAGACCGTATAAATAATAACTTTGATATGTTCGAGTGTCATTGGAGTTTATAATTATAAGTGGCACCACCTTCTCCCTTAACCTTCTTACGTAATATATGAACGGAGCCTGAATGAAGTGTCTAGTAATGCGTGCTTTAAGTAAGTGTGTGACTGTGTGATAGTCATAAGAGTGAGAGGTCATTAGAGAAATGTTTTTTTTTTATGTCATGCTTAGCGTCACCTTTGTTCTAAATTAGTTTAACAAAACCTATTACTACAAAATAGTAGGTTAATTATTAATAATTAAAATTCAAGAGAAGAAACACGATATGTGTAGTACTGCATTATATAATGTACGAAACATACTACAATTAATTAAATAAGTAAATAATAGATGGTTTATTATACTATAAATAATGCGTGTGACATTTACAAATTACATAACAAAGAGCCGAACCCATTACAATAGCATCAGAAACTGTCAACTCATAGATCATAGACTAATGCCAAAACAATAAAAACAGATATTATCGGACCTCACACAATTACTCATTGTTTTAATTTTTGACAGGCGCATAGACTATACGATGTTTTTTTATTAAGCTACAATATTATGCAAACTCGGTAACTTTTACCATCGGGCTAAACCAGAAATGAAAAATATACTCTCAATTGGAAAGGGATTTTAGAGGTAGTTAGTCCTTAGTCCCATATGTAAGCCCGCAATCTGCATTCACATGGCAAAAATTAAATATGTAGCTGCTAAGTATACCTTTTTTCATAGTTGTCTTTTAAAAACTACAAATTTTCATTAGCCCTCTCTTAAGCAACAAGCGACATTTTTTTATAATTTATATATTTCGGCCGATATTATACTATACTCTGTCAAAGAAGTCTGTCAGTAAATAAGAACAAAGAAAACTATATGCATCTTTTTCTTTAGGGTGCTAGAGAAAAGGATACCTATAGTTTTCTTTGTTCTTATTTACTGACAGACTTGTTTGACAGAGTATATCAAAAATATATCACAGAATATGAATCATAATTGTTATTACACTATATGAGTCCTATCTATGAAAACATTTATATTTAGGTATATGTATGATCGTCTAATTTCGTCCTTTTTAGTAGTTATTTACTTCCAATGATTTTTTTTCATATGACACTAATGAAATCGTCTTCAAGGGTCTCTGGGTTTAATTACATCAATTTATACGTCTCATGCGATCCCTAGTGGGCAACTCGTTAAACTCGGGGGCCGGAGGGGACCCTTGGTAAAACCAGATAAAATGCAGGGAATTGCACGAGATTTGGAAGGGTTTCGGTTGATGCTTTCTGAGACATGTATGTATTATTTTCGTTTGTTGTGGGAAAAATCAATAATAGTGTCTGTTGGTGGTTTTGTCAGTTTAGCTGAAAAGTGAGTATTGCTTTCAGTATTATGGTATTATATCGTGTGGCCCCTGCAGCAAAAGAAAAAAAATAAACTGTAGGCTATACTTCTTATACTGACCAACATTTTATTCAGCGGCTTTTAAAAATATTGGTCAGTTTAAGGAGTATATAGTCTACAGTTGAAGTTTTTGCTTTTGTTACAGGCCCAACCTGTATAAGGTTTATGTACTTATGTAGTAGGTATTTACACGTGTACTGGCTAATATGTATATTGTTATCTACCTACCGTTGTTATAACCCACCTACCTAATAATTATATAAGCATTTGGTATAACCAGCAAGTTACAAACGAGTATTCGCAAACATTTATCTATGAACAGCATCAAAAAAAAAGTATGTAACAATAACAAGCAAACATAATGAGGAGTAGTATTATATTACTTCATTTGTAGTAAGTCTATAAAGCAAAATTAAATCAAAAAAAAAAACAAGAAAAATGTATATTATGTAATAAGTATATTGTCTCGTTTCAAATTGTCACAAGTTAAAAAAAAAACATTAAAAAATTTATAGATACAATAAAGAAGTGTGTTCGGGTATCTTACAGAAGCAGATCGTCTCGTTGGACGACCCACTCGTTGCTATCCACCCATCGATCTATCCCATCGCAGCGTCAGCAGTCAAACATTATGTCTAAATACTGTTGAGACGGGAATACACTTTTTGTATTTATTTATCACTGAGGTTCGAACGCGCGGACACCGTGGTGCGAGCGTAGAGTTGGCAGCCGTAGCCATTGAGCCAACGAGTGGCGTAGGTATGTTGACGAAAATCCGTATCAGTTCGTTAACGCGAACGCAGCGCCACCTATCTTAATATTTATTATCATCATGGACAAAATTAGTTTCAGCAGCCAAAATTACAGTTAAATCAACCTATCTCAAAAACTATAAGAGATACTTTGATCAAACCAAAAATCGTTGAAAGAGTTAATTAGCATGCATCACCTCTATTTTTTTTTATTTCGTTTTGAAGCATTAATACCTCCTTATCATTTTAAAAGACCTTTCCATTGATACCCCAAAAAGCCGTTACATAATTAAGTCATGTTCACACGACATCGCCACTTGATTTCCTGTCACACGCATTTTGCTAATTTGCTTACGTGCACGCGATGTCAATTACAAATTAAAATCTGTCCACCACTAAACAAACTTGAATTCGACACTGAACACCCTTCCTTGAAAGTTTCTTACGCACAGACCGAACATAATTTTCGCAAACTCGTATAACACTTTGGTTATCGTTCGAAATTCAAACTTTATCAGCTTGTTCGCAAGTTTGTTTTGTAGATTGGCGGAGTCGAGAGTGATACGGTGTCGAGAAATCGATAGTAATGTCTCAGGCCCCTATCTCAGATCGCGCGATAAACGTGAGACCCAAGGAAGTGAAACAAAATTTAATTCTCGAATGGACGTTCGCGTCCGTTGGAGTTGACAGTTACTTTCCCTGCTCCATACTGGGGGTTCGACCCGTTTTGAAACTAAAAGCGTAAGGTATAAACGGTTTGTGAATTTTTGATGACTTTCTATTAGAATATTTAGACGGGTTTGAGGTATGGGAGACTTGGGAGTTTCAGATTTTCCTTTTTTCATTTCTGTTGCATACCTGTTTGATACATTTTAGGTGGCTAGGAATAATTCTTGCGGCGTTAATATGACCGCGTTTTTATCGCCTAGCGCAAGTAATAGAAACACTAGTTATTATCTACATTGTGTAATAACTTTGCTTGTATTCATAAATACTATGCAAGAATAGGTATTTAATTTATTTCATAGCACACTGAATACAACAACATACATGGCACTATTTACTAATATAGGTACGATACTAAACATGCAGGTATTTATCACATTACGTGGAACGCACCCGCAGTTCAAATGGAAGATCAAATAATAATGTCAGTATAGACTCAAGACGAAACCATTGTAAAGTCCGGTTTCAGTTACATCTACACACTTACACGAGCAAAGATAGCTGATCACGGCTCTAATATTATGAGCATAAAGCGCGTTCATATATTTTTGTTTTGGAAATCGTGTAGATGTAATTGAACCTTTAACATTACCGCGTATAATCTTTCATTACTAAATGACAACTCCTTTGCCGCCGTAGCGCATTCCCACGTCCTTATTAAAATGAAATAAGGCATATAATTGAACAGAAGTAACTTGAGGCAGTTATCGATTCTTTAGCAAGGTTTTCGAAGAAGTGAAGACCCTCGTTTCAGCTCTAATTGCTTCTGAGAAATGAAATAAGTGAAGGCCGTTTCTGTAATGACAGTTTCATACGATTTTATTGTTATTTTGATACAAACTTGACCACGCCAATCATATTGGTCTACTGTGTCCACACGTAGGCTTGTGTAGACCACAAGGTATGACTTAGGTACACTAAAATCGAAAGCAACGTGTTATATATCTGTATCTATACTATCTATAGGTATAGTGTACCCTAGCTCTCTCTTGATAAAGCTGAGTTTACACCTGCAAGTTATTGCTCCAAGCTTTGAAACAGAGGTATATGCAAGAGAGGAGACATTTGCCACTCGCTTCTTACCCATAGTTGCGTCTCAACACTTGCAGCAATAACTTGCTGGTGTAAACTCAGCTTAATATGACTGTCCAGCTGTTTCAACAATTACTTATATGTACATAGTTTTTATAAAGAAAATCTTAGACATTTATCTAGTTGGTATGGTAAGGCAAACTTGTGTACGTGAATTGCTTGATGACATGATGACAGAACTCATGGTCGTATCAAAACGAAATGAAAACTATATCAAATATTGACAGAATCAGCCTCAAACAAATGTTATTAAATTCGGGATTCTCTTGCGGCCGTTTTAATATCAATTTATGAACGTTGCTGAAGTATATTTGAACCTGTACTCGATGATTGGTTGGATTTGATATAATATTTTTTATTGAATAAGTACTTTGCAGTTTCTGCGTAAATCGCCGACCAATAAATTCTTTTGGTATTATTGAAAAGCGGTTTTTTAGGTTATCGATAGGTACGTTTTTGTAATATGCAATTTGTTTATTTATTTTTCATTTGTTTATTTATTAAAGTTTTTTACTATGCTGTACGTTTTTTTTTGATAATTTAGATGCCAGTTTCATCGGCCATCGCCAAATATCTAAAAGCTTGGTTTTTTTTTACCGTCAATAGCAATTCTAATAATTTACAATAAAACAACTTTTAATACAACTTTAAATTTCGTTTTTTATTGAATAAGTACTTTGCAGTTTCTGCGTAAATTGCCGACCAATAAATTCTTTTGGTATTATTGAAAAGCGGTTTTTTAGGTTATCGATAGGTACGTTTTTGTAATATGCAATTTGTTTATTTATTTTTCATTTGTTTATTTATTCAAGTTTTTTACTATGCCGTACGTTTTTTTTTTTGATAATTTAGATGCCAGTTTCATCGGCCATCGCCAAATATCTAAAAGCTTGGTTTTTTTTTACCGTCAATAGCAATTCTAATAAAGTTATTACTGAGACTTTATTTAAGTCTCAATAATGTATAACTTTGTAACAAATCTACCGCGACCTTTTCCTAAACAAAGAAAAAATCGATGAAAATGCTGGTTGTTTTTAAAACCATGCCTAATGAGTGGGAAAATTAAAAAGTTACGTTTATTTTTAAGGCTCGGCTGAGCGTGATAATGTTTAAATACTGATTTAGGTCAGTTTGGACAATACTCCTCACGTGTAAACATAAAAGTCACGGAATAAATAAGTACTTAAGTACTGATTTTAGATGTTTTTATGTCGGAGATTATACTACGTGCTATACTATGACAAGTATAGCACGTAGATTTTTGCCTTTGTAATCCTTCCGACATCCGATATCGGATCGGATAGTGTGAAACGCACTTACAGTTACATTATTTTATTATTTTTTTCTTTGTGGTGCAATAAAGAATTCTTTTACTTTAGTGTACCTACTTCATTTTTCGCTTTATTTTATTTTCTTATCGGTCACGTACTGCTATTTGAACCCGGAAAGACCTAAAGAGACATACTGAGTATTATCATCACATCATATCATATATATCATCACAACAAGTCTTAATATTGTTAAGACTTTTTATAAAACAACACCAAATAAAGAACATCAACCATGACACGTACATTCCAAATTAGCTCACTAGGTGGCGCTGTTCCTCATTAATCCACCGCGGGACAAATTAATGAATAAGCCCATTTACCAAATTGCTAATTACCTCACAGTTTAATGAACCGGCCGGTTTAATTACTTTTTTTTTAATTTTTTACGCTGGAATTTGTGCTAAAAGGTATTTTCGGCATGCCTGTTTGAGTTGTTTTGGTGGTTTTTGGCGGAAAAGTGTGGGTTTCTCTTAGGGAAAGTTAATTGTATGTACGTACGTACTAAATGTACGTATTTTCATTATTAATTATACTATAGATTACGTGTAGATACGAAGAGATTTATCAATAAATGTACAGTACGTAATTATAGCCAGGCTATATAATAGATAATTGCATATTATTTTAACATAGGTACCTACTACCTTATATGTACTACTTTATACTTTACTGATTATCGATTTTTTGTCCTCTTGTCTCCGCCCTTCCAACTTACCTGTAAAGAAAAAAAATTGTAATTTATGCATATTTAAAGGATTAAAATAACTACTTATATCAGAATCACTCATTGACTAAAATATTTCATAGAGCTTTTAGCGATCATTCCTGATTCTGATTTTAGTGAATTAATTTTATTACTGCTATCAAATTAATTAATTTGTTGCTAATAAAGCTTAATCACATTGTGGCAAGTTGGCAACTGGTAAGCTATAAAAATCCGGTTTTTGTAGGTAACGAATTACACACTTATTAATTTATCGAGGAAAAATTACAAAAACATCGTATCCAGGTTTTTTTTATTTAGAATATCAGATTTATGTATAAAGTGTTAGGATTTATTTGAAGTAAATTATAAACTATGCATAATACGACTTCAACCTCGGTTAAAATTATAGTAAATGCTAAACTTACTATAATTATTTATCAATCACATTAACGTCATGTAGAGAAATTTATGTATTTGTTTTATCTCTTTTCACAGTTAATAACTACACTTAGTCATGGTTTTAAAAGACCGGTAGACATTAATTATTGTTTAACAAACTGTGTCACTGGGTGATCATGTGATCATGCTTTTCTTCATTTATAAAAATAACTTTAACTTAACTTTAAATTGGACACGTTTGCCCCCGGCAAGGTGGGCCAAAATTGTGACAGACTGAGACCCGCGGAATACCATAGCCGATGCAGACCAGGGTTCGGGCAGACCAAAAAGGAGATGACGGGACGACCTGGACGCATTCTACCCAAACTGGTGGGAAAACGCTGACAACAGGGTCGAGTGGAAAAAACGAGGGGAGGCCTTTGCCCAGCAGTGGGACACTAAAAGAGGCTAAAAAAAGTGTGGGGTTTGACTGACATACTTTATTTTACCAGGGAGTCGGAACAAGAGCAACAACAGTAGAAGGATTTCCTACAATAAGCTTCTACGCATGAAGTCAAAACCTATAAATTGAATAAACAAACATGTCAAAGTGATAGAGAAAACAAAAGCGATGGTTTATTTAATACATATTTAGAATAACAGATATACCAACGTCCACATTGTTAACTGATATAACTTTAACTCTATTCCCAATACAAAAAGATCAACAATGGTCAACCAATAAGATGTACCTATTAGTTACTATGCCATAGGTTGAGACCCAAATGTTACTTTCTTTTAGTCTCGTTTTCTATAGCCAGTTAATATCCAACAAGACGCGCAGCTTTGTCCAAACAAACCTTTAATAGCACGACAATAAGAGTCAAAGCGCCCGTCGTGAATGAAAGGATCATTTGAATAAAGATCTTCATGAATAACGTATAAGACAAATGAATTATGACGGATAAATAGACATGTAACATAATAGCATGCGTGTCTCAAATCAGTTCCAATAGGTACTAGAACTTTCTATGCAGTAGCCATAGACGACCAGCATAAGTATAACCTTCATCCCTTAAAGGTCTAAGTGAACGAAGATTATATTTTATATGGTTTTACTGATAAAATTAACAGTGATCGGTTCGTGACTCGGCACTGGGTCAAGAAGACCCATTAATCGTAATGGCTATTCCATCTTATTAAAACTAAATGATATAAGTGAAAAGTAATATGTATAAGAGACTAGTGCGGCAACACAGTAGGCACTAGGGACGTCACGGTTATAAATCGGAAGATTGTTTATCGTGAACACTAAATGCATAGATTTGAACACTTCGTTATATCCAGCACCAGTAGCGTCGATTTTATGTCCGACATAAAACATTAGTCCCTCTCGAGTCTTGATACATTGTATGTCAATGGGACTCTAATAAGAGTCAAATAAAATCAAGCTAAAGACTGACCAGAATTATATGACTACGCGCCATGTTTCGGAATTTCATTAGAACAAAATTTCTTCGTACTATACTGAACTGTCATCGCATACATAAGAATAACAGCGCCCTCTTGACAATTTCAGTCTTATCTGGTCATGCTAATTTTTCCGTGATTTTCACAGCACTGCCTTCAAGTGTCGTTTAAAACGGCATTATTTCATAATAATTGGATATTATCTTGTACACTACATTTTTAACCCTGCAATCTGCAATAATGGTTAGAGTTCCAATAATTATCTAGCTTTTAGTGGCAATGCCAGATAAACAACCAGAAATCATAAATAACATGAGATTATCAGAAACACCTACTGAAAAACTTAAACTTATTTAAAGTTCATATTTTATGATCTGCCTACGTTGATTCGCTATATTCGGCGCGTGGCCTTTAGAAAATCGGTTACAAATTCGTTATTGACAATATTGACCAATATTTTGTTGTTTCTGTTTGTATTTGTTCACGTTTATCGAAATTATTGTCAGTTTACACGGAATACTGTATCGATAAAAAATGTTCAGCATGTAATACAACACATAAGGAAAATTCAGTAAAAGTTTGTAAGTATTTAAGTAATTTTATTTTATTCCATTGAGTTACACCGTTACTCGGCTTTTAAACTGGGAACAAATAAACTTCGGCGTATATACATATATGTGCCGTTGTCATTAAATTTGCTAGTCACGATATGCTCTGTAACTTTCCACTTCGATGCTAAGTAGGTATAGCTGATCATGATCAAACAGTCTATGGGCCGGATAACATTCTTGCTATTGTTTGTTGTTGCTTATATATTTTTTGTATCTCTGTTATGTCTCTGTTTGAGCTGATGGCCGTGTTGCCAATGCTCTAAAATAATAATAATAATAAAAAAAAACATTCTTGCTAAACATTTTTTAAATTGCCGCGTTTCTAGTGAGAGTAGTGAGTTTCGTAAATCGATTGTTTTTTGCACTTCCCTGACGCCTAGTCGAAATTTATATCAATTTTTTGGAGGAAACCAACCAATTAATCGAATGAACGGACATCCCTAGGTACTCAAATAGTACCAAGAGACATTTCGAATGAATGCAAACAATCGACGAATGCCGTGTTTACCAAACAAAAGATTAACATTTCTCTTGATATTCAAGTGCTTGCACAGAGCGAGATAAACATCGGAATGCGTGTAATCAGCGAAGGCGATTCCTGTTATTTGTAAAGAGAATGTGGTGGCTTGAATGTATTTCAAATAAGTTAACTGTTTTATGATCATAAGAAAGCAGGAAGCGTAGGTATCTGCTACGAAAAGCTATCTTCAAAAAATGTTTTTTTTTTGCCCCGAATATCTTCACGAATTTCACGATAAAGTTTTTAGATAAAATGAAATTACTTACATATTTAAAAGTAATTACGAAACTTATCAGAAATACTTAGGTACATATTACTTAGGAAAGAAAGTACCTAGTATTTTGAGAGTAATTAACACAATTACTGTGTTAGCTAAAAGAAAGTAAAATTTTACAATCCTACAATTAAAATAGCGGTCTCTAAACTGGCCATAATAAATGCTAACGCGAAGTAAAACTTGAGTCATACTTAGGTTAGGAATTTTGGCGCCAACCGCGATGTGCGGAGAAAGCGCGTGTGCCGCCGGGGCAGTTTGGTGTCAATGTCCGAAAAAAAAACCAAACGTGCTTTTTGAGTGCGCCGCCATTTTAATAGGCAAGCGGGAATTATCATTAGACGAGACGTCAGTTTTATGATTTATTTGCATTTTTCCGTTATTTTGTTTGTAAATAAGTCTTAAAAATAGTAAAGTATAATGAATCATTAATGATTTTTAAGAAACAAAGCTTTATCTACTCGGAGTCGATTTAAGACGTATTCTTCATCGTCGGTTGCCATAACTAAACAGCCTGACGTTCCTTGAAAACCCGACGGAGATTTATCACGCCATACGTTCCTGACATTTAGCAAGTTTGTTCGCCTCCCATACATTTCGATACGGGCACAATTCGTTACTTAGTTAACAATGTTCGATAAATTTTAAGCTAAATGTTATGATTCCATGCGATAAATGGTAAGCAAACCTATTTGTCCCGAGCAGATTTTAATCTGAGATGAATGTGTCATTGTCCAGCCATGCTGGGGCATAGACTAGATAGATTTAATACGTTCCGAAACCTTTAATACTTATTTACTATATTGAATTTCTGCAATCGGTATGCTGACATTCCAAATTTGTCTTTTAACCTCATTTTCAGCTTATGGAAATTCGATAGGTAGATTTATATGAATTTCGTGAGAGTTACAACGTTGATCTAATGAGATAGTAGATAATCATGCTAAATTAACAGTACATTAAGGTAATAAATTAAGATAATCTCTAAGTAGTTTAGCTAAATGAACAGTAGATGCATTTAAATAAAGTGGACATTATCATTCGATATCTAAATTGATATTAGTGCTTATCCATGTTGAATTTACTGTAAAGCGTGTATATCAGTGGTGTTCTGATTACAAATTCTCACCTTGTTAACTAGAGTTGAGATTATGGGACTTACAAAGCTACCTGTTGCGGAGATAGTCTGACACGCGATAATGGTCTATTACCGTGTAAATACCGATAAGTTACCGATACCGGTACATCACTAAAGTTATTCACAGTTGTTAGTGTAACTGTAAGCTCCTCTACCTACCTCTACTAGTAAGTAATAAAGTTGTTCAATCCTAATCATTGATGATATAGATAGCGACGCATCGGTACTGTTTTTAATTTTTACCTACAGCAGTCGTAAATATTTATGTTAAGTAAGTAGTAATACTCGTATTTCATGAAGTTATTTACCCGTTGTCTAGTACTTGTACAAATACCATATTTTTTGTGATTTGTGACCAATGGTCAGAAATATTCCCATAATACGGCGAAAAGGATTCTTATAGTAAAATAAAATATGTGGCGCAATCTAAAAATTGTCTTTATCATATACGAATCTCTGGTTATTCAATACGATATTATGAATAAATACGCGAAATGGCTTTTCATACTTTGTTGCATCAATACTTTATTCTCAGTAGCGTGAAAACGGTCTACTGAACTGTCATTTGTCCAATGTCGACCATAAAGCACAAAGCTTTAAGAAGTTGAGCTGCTTATACACTTCAACCGTTATAACTCGAAAATAATTATTTATGGCATATTAAAAAACAAAAATGGTCCTATTTTTATAAGGTAATTATAATAAACATTAGACACGCTTTATTAAGTTTTATTGTGACGCGAAGTGGTCATTAAGTAGTTATAAATACTTCGGCTGTAAAAGTCATCAAACTAATAGCTAAGTGTTTTCACATATAAAACAGAAAGGTGACATAGTTATGGTATACTCTCCTAGCCGAAACTGTCCACTAATGTTGAACATTAAAAAAATACTTACACTTATATGTACCATGATGCAAATGCGTCGCAATATCGGGACCTCAATAAAAATCAGTAAGCTAATCTCGGTCTATATCCCGGACCCCGGTCAATATAAGTCTAATCTGCGAAAGAATCTGAATTTGGCTATAAATAAAATTGTGACTAATTATGTTAAAATTACACATAGTTTTTGATTTAAAATGGTAGTTATAGTAGAAAATAGTCAATGTCATACGGTAATGAGTGTGTAAAAAAATGTCGTGTAAATAAGAACAATTCTCCGAAGATACTTTCCTTATTGACTCACAAGTTGCAAACCTGGTTTCTGAAGTCAACACCTCTTTGAAATGATGTCACACTTGGCAAAGGAGCAATATCTAAATTTCGTCACATTTAACACAATTTTCCGCTTAATTATCCGTGAATCCGTGATTATACCTTTGTTCTCGTTTGGCACGAAAATCGTAATAATAAAGTACCTAAATTTATATTTTATTAAATTATTATCAAGAAAATAAAAGTTACCTACATCGAAATTGAGAAAATTATTTCACAAGTCCTTTTTTATGCTGGCTGTGGAAAATGCATATAAACGTAATAATAAATGAAAAACACGTCTGCAATTTACTAAAAATAAAGCTTAGTAACCCGATACCACAGACTAGCAAAATCGAGTAACATACTCTATAATCTCTGGCAGGTTACTTTGGATAGTAATCCGAGAACGAACACGTGTGGTCCGTTGAATAGGTTTATTTGTGGTTTTCCCTCATAAAAGGGTCCTTAAGATTCAGGTGCGTTAAGGACGTTTTCAATTGATTTTCCATTGCTTAATGTTCTAGATGTATAAGGAGATGAAGGATACTTTTGAAATGGAATATCACATTTTGTGCAATTATCTACGAGCTTGCTATATCTTACTGGTCACTTTTCTATTTGCACCGTCAAAGAAATTAACAGTTTCTGTCTTACTTTAAAGGAGTAAAGTGCTAAGAGTATAGTTAAATTTTCTGATGTCACCTGCATAGGCTGCATAGTATGACTAGTTCGACGTCATAAAATGGAATGGTCAGTAAATATTTAAGTACATACTGAATAGTAGAATCGTTATACAGTTACAACACCGGGTGCAGTGGAGAAAAGGGATAGATAGATATATAGAATACTCTTTATTCGCACACCTCAGCAAAAGACACAGAAAAAAGATACACAAAACAAATGATTATAAATAGAGGCAGACAACAGGCGGTCTTTTCTCTAAAGAGCGATCTCTACCAGACAACCTTTGGTTAGCGGAAATAAAAAAACATAATCAAAAAGAGTAAGGTGCTTCGAAATAAAAAATCATAATTATTCTAATTAATTACCAACACACAAATTGGATATTCCCCTAATGGGACTTATTTATTTGACGACCGGTCTGGCGCAGTCGGTAGTGAACCTGCCTGCTACGCCGCGGTCCCGGGTTCGAATCCCGGTAAGGGCATTTATTTGTGTGATGAGCACAGATATTTGTTCCTGAGTCATGGATGTTTTCTATGCATATAAGTATTTATATATTATATATATCGTTGTCTGAGTACCCACAACACAAGCCGTCTTGAGCTTACCGTGGGCCTCAGTCAATCTGTGTAAGAATGTCCTATAATATTTATTTATTTATTTATTTATTTATTTATTTATTTATTTATTTATTTATTGTTAATTCCTAGTATTTAGGATATGTAATCTTATCATACATATTTAATAGTGTAGGTACATATAAGAGTTAAAAATTTAAAATTTTAATATATATGTATATTGTACTGATTATTTTTACCTTCATTCGGTAAGTACATATATTTTTGAGAATAATATTAGTCATATGTGTGATGCGACATCAAACCGTTAAAAATACAAACACGATCGCAAAAACAAAAACTCCCTTCTTGGGAAGTCGAGTAATAAACATTACGCAATAATATTGATTTGATGTATCCATCTCTATAACTCGACAAAGATATCCGATATCCTATTATAAAATTGTACTAGCTATCCATCCACAGTCCCGATTGTCTCCTACCTAGACCAATCGAAACACAAAAGGGCATTGTTGGTAATGTTGGTACATAGTTACAAGCCTAGATGGCGCTAGGGTCAGGAGCTATCGGCCAATCGTATAACCGGATCGATACAAAGCTTGCTATGCAATTTTGCATTACGAAAACAGTACTGGGACGATTTAATGTCCTTAGGACCGCAATAAAATGGTGCTTAAAGGGTATATTCATGTCGTAGTTAATTATATTGTTATTCTTAATATTTTCTATATAGTATAGCGCATGAGCTTTCTAAAAGCGATAATGCAGGAATAAGACAAGTCAGTGACCATTTTAGAACTTGCGATTTCACCCAAAAATTGAAAGCCCTTTTGAAATATGAGGGTACTTTGCAGTACGTGCATGTTATCTACCTACCCAAATCGCATCACATAGCATTTTTTTTATTAATCACATAAGAAAAGAAAAATACTTTAAAATATGAACATTGTCATTGATAAACGTCAATTTATTCCTAGGATTCAGGCAAAGAAGTACCCGGTAGCAGTTTACTGGTAATTTCTATCCTCGTAAGGCCTAATGTAAATTGTTGTTGCAATCTAATTTGAATCTTCCATGAAGCAAATAAAGTAGAATTTCCATTGTTACATTGCTTTTTGAAACACGAAATCCTCACCAACTTATTTATAGAACAAGGTTCAAATTCAAAATGAGAAAACTAACTACGGTGGGCCTTACGTTACGAGGCTAAAGACTCTTGGAATTCTAAGCAAAATATAATACTGATCTTCTAATGTTATTTCCTGCGTCCGGAAAACCCCTGTATGTCCACATTTTATAAGTAACAGATGTCCCAATCCTATTAGCGAAAGTGCTGAACTACCTAATTCAGATGTCTCTCAGCCACCCAATAAGTGTCATTTTACACCCACGTATTATACAGAGGGCCGAATTTCCAAATTTAGAGTACGAAAATGATAATAAAAGTTAGGTATTGGTAAGCGAAGGTTAAATAAAGCTGGTATTTTCCGCAAACAAATCAAATAATTAAGTATAAGTATGTATTTGAAAATAATGGCTGAATGTAGTTCGTTTCGTAATTGTACGTATATATACACGTACAATTATTACGAAAAGAAACGCTCGTAGATATATATCTCTATCGCTTTTGACTTCAGACTACCTTTCGCGGCGTTTCGTTTTAGTTTCGCGTCGTATAAATGCCATTCGACTACGGGGCCTGTTCCTTTATGGTTTCTACCCGTCGTCGCGGAGTCGGTTCTAGCCGACCAAACACCGCTCGTTAGTATGAAGAGTTGAAGACGCTTAACGCGTCGTCCTCGCTGTACGCATGTTCATACTAACGCGGCATATTTGGTAGACGAAAGCAGATTCCGTGTCGATAAGTTTGGGGAGACCCTTAATTAGAGAAAATAAGTATGACTTTCATTGAATTACAGAATTTCTCAATGCAAAATTCCGACGGCACATCATTAGACCTTGTTATCCATATCCATACTAATATTATAAATGGGAAAGTGTGTCTGTTTGTTTGTCCGTCTTTCACGGCAAAACGGAGCGACGAATTGAAATTATTTTTTAATTTAAGTGCAGATATTTGACGGGATGGAGAGTGACATAGGCAACTTTTTGTCTCTTTCTAACCCCTTCTCCTTCTCCTTCCCCTTCTCAAAAATGGGGGTTGGAAGTTGGAGCATTCCGTAGTTCTCGACTTTAACGTGAGCGAAGCCGCGGGCAAAAGCTAGTAGGTAATATTTTTAGAACAATAGTACCAAAGAAGCACCGATAGCATGGTCACGTGATAAACGATAAAACATCAGGCCGTCCCTATCGCACCTACGAATAGTGCGAAAGGGACTGCGCGACAATGCTAGCCTGCCAGGAACAAGTACGAAATCGTAAAGAAGGGATCCAATAAAGCCGGCAATGTCAATGTCGACTGCAGAATGAAAGATGAGACCGGCCATACTGGTTTAGCGGGTCGGTGCAGGCATCTTGGCACATCCGGCGTTCGTGCCGATTGTCTGTTCGAATTTTAATTAAGATAAGTGAGAATTGTGAGAATTAAAAAAAAATCCTTTACAGCGCCTATGATGCTTGCAAAATATTTGTATCACTTATCTACGTGGATAAAGCATCCGTCACGTTCTCGCAAGTGTGTCAGTGTGAGAGTGACAGGTGTCTTATGCACGTTAATGGGTGATAAAGTTGGAAGCCCGCCTGGATCTAGAACCGTAGGCAATGGAGTGTAAAAGGAGGAACATATTTGTCTGTGAGAAGTGCAAATAATGCACATATAAAACAATAAATATGTAGGTGGCACTATAAACCGCTTGTGGGCAAATTTCAAATAGCTGAAAGCGTACTTCACACCGTCAATAAAGTCTTATTCATGTCATTTCCTTGCCGGCCCCTAGCGCCATCGGAGAGAATTGGAACTATAATTTAAAGCTGGACACTTCCGATCGTTTTACTAAAGGTATGGCAGATTTTTCTACTTTTTCTAAACTCTATAAAATAATCCAAGCCACACAAAGAAGTTCAAACTGTCCATTTTACAACATAAAACAATTAGCCTTTCCGTTCTCTCGATATTACCCAATTAGTCCTTAATAAGCTTGTTAATTACGACGAGTCTTATAAGCATCCTATAAGGTGTCGATAGGATAGGCCGTAAACCTGAGATAGTCATCGCATTCTCGGCCTCTAGCCAAGAATAGCTAGCTAGGAAACGTAGCCAAATGCACAAACGCTCACGACAATATCGCTATCGCAGAAGCGTTATCGCTTTTCTTTATTGACGCGATAGAGTCAGACTGCCTGCGTTTAGATCGGCGTCTAGCGTAAACGATTGTCATTTCGGCTAGCCCGGCAGGGTATCTAGCAAACGTCAAAGATCGAATTTATTTTTTTCTTTTTAAATGAACTCAAGACTTGGGACGCTTTAGCTCTTCACGCTTAGAGCGTAAGTGATTTAAAAAAAAAAATCGATTTTGAACTACAATAGGATTACAGAAAGTTACAAATTGAACACTTTAAAGCAAGAGTAAATAGGTATCACATAGCTAAGCGTACTCCACCGTAGACCGCATCATCACTTACCATCAGGTGTGATCGGGGTCAAACGTCTACCTATTCTTACAAAAAAAAGTTACAAATTGAACACTGCAAAAATGAGTCTTGACTCTTACGCCGTGTCTTGCGTGGGCGACGGTCGCGTCTCATACTTCCATATCGATAAGGTTTGATTTCGTATGCGTCGCATCGCCGTCGCCCACGTAAGCCACGGCGTTAGGAGGAAAGAAAGAGAACTAAATTACGATACAGAGCCACAAGGACAGGACTCTTGGCTATAGGCTTTAGCCATTGGGCTATTTAAAGACTTTTCTAGTGGAGTAAGTAATGCGTGGGAGGAATTTGCGTAACGTTAATTACGGTTTCAGACTGTTTTGCTATTAATTTAGTTGAGATAATTTAGTTTATATCGGTGTCAATGTGCAATGTGCAATTTTATTATCTGCAATTATATGGCATATTAAATTTGTATGGTCAAAGGCGGTGAAGATTGAGTGATAGGTCAGTGAGAGTCTTGTCTTTGGTCAAATGATACCTAATAATTAGGAGTTGATGGGATTGGTTTAAGATCGATGCTATAAGTAAGGTGTACGGATAAAAGAAATGTTAAATGGTCACATGTGCTACTTTCTTAAGGACATAAATTGTACATTTCCTACCTTTCTACCATTGGTTATTTATTGAAGCTTTATTGCACAATACAAAAAAATACAAATGACGGACTTAATGCTAGGCATTCTCCACCAGTCAAGACAAATTAGCTAAACAGGTATGTCAGAATAGACCAAAATGTAATAAAAATATTTGAGTGATGTTGTAATAAAACTTGTAACCAATAATGTAAGTACCTAATTTAGGCACTGGTCCCACCGCGAGCTAGTAAGCTATGAGCTATCGGCTACAAAAACGCCCAGCGGTGAGCTATCAAAATCGCCGTGTCTCTTTTATTTGCACGGGAGTGCTTATCTTTTGTTCGTTTTTATAGCCGATAGCTCATATCATAGCTTACTAGCTCACGATGGGACCAGTGCCTTATGCTATTCGGAGATCCACATACCAACAAAAGTACCTTTTCAGTACAGATGGTGGTTTATTATATGCCAGGTCGAAACTTGGAAGGCTCATCTGTACTGAAAAACGTCGTACGATACACGTGCAAAAAGGAAATTCGTAACTCGTGTCGATTTAAAACACTCCCTTCGGTCGTGTTTTAATTTATCGCCACTCGTTTCGAACTTCCTTTTTTACGCACTTGTATCGTAATGTACTATTTCATCACACCCGTACTTTAAATGTGCTATTACTCGCAGGCGGAGCGTGAGTTATAGAAAAATCGTTCTCCCAAGGGAATAATGAAATTTCTTGTACCGTACTTAACTTTTTTACATCTATTTACATATTTTTTGCATTGCGAGTGTGATGAAAAACATTGTGTGTAACTCGGGGAGTATGAATATTACTAACTCGAGTCTTTAAATCGCTCCGGCAAGCCGTCGCGATTTAACTTACTCTCGTTAGTAATATTCAACTTCCTCCCCTTGTTGCACAATGTACTATCAATTTATACAACGACAGTAATTTACACCTACATTCAAAATCAACATATCAATAGACAAATGACACTAACATTCCTTTAGCAAAGATCATTGTCATTAATATATCCACGTCTACATTTCCTTTCCAAGTTTCTAGCAATTACTGTCTAGAGTACAATAATTACCGTTTATTCACACTTCAAGCCTTTAATTCATTTTGCTGGCTTGTGTTGCAAATTGTACAGGTTTCTAAGAAAGAAAATGTGTCACCAGCCACGGTAAACATACTAATGGATTGATCCTGTCTGCTAAACCTATGGTCTTTGAATAAGGACATTTATAAATGATATTTGTTTCTGAGGCATACATAGATGTTCCTACGTATTTAAACAAATATTGGGGACACCTTAAACAGATCAACTTATATATATTTGCATAGTATATATCGTTGAACTAAGTACCCACAACACAAGCCTTCTTGAGAATGGCATGGGGTAGAAAAGTCCTATTTATTTTTAATAAATAATATTAATTTATCTTAGAAGATTTTTTATTTTAGAAGGTAGCGGTGTCTATCTAGAAATCTATACGGTATATATAGCAAGTGCAGCTATGTATTTATCTTTCAGAATCAAATTGCTCACGCGCTCAGTTCAAAAAATAAAAGTTCTTATTCAGCCCACTCAGCCAAACATTTTTTTCAAAATGGCGACCTCCTTGGCGCCAGGGCACTCGACAACGATTTACAATTCGATTTATTACTGCCAGTATACGAGGTGCAACCGAAAATTGGTACTAGAAATAAATTTATTATTGTTCCCCATTCATTAAAGTGCCATGAAAACATTAGTATTTACAATCACGGGGTTAGGAATTTGATCCCTAATTCAAAGTACGACTAAAAAACGAAGCTTTCAAGATCATTTACATCGTTTGATGAATACAGAATCCATACTAATATTATAAATGGGATAGTGTGTGTGTCTGTTTGTTTGTCTGTCTTTCACGGCTAGAGATGGGTAGGGGTGAGTAAATACTGAGTATTTACCCGTAATTTACTCAAAGCACCGAGTAAATACTCGTATTTACTCATTTGGGTGAGTATAAACTGTTACCTAAAAATAATTTAAAAAATGAGATTTAAGTACTTAGTCGTGTTTATTTTAACTGTGTGGACATGTTTAAATGAGATTTATATTATTAGAAGCTTATGGGAGTCTTAGTTTGTCGAAAAAAGGTAATCTTTGTGAGAAAAAATAGTGATAATGTTTAGTTAGCAGTTTTGTTTTAAGAAAGCAGGTATTTACAGTAAAAGTATGAGACTTCAATGAAATTGATGTTCTAGATAACGGCATGACGTTCGGAAGTGATTGTTAATGTGGCACTTACGACCTTTTATTAAGGGTTTTCTAAAGAAAACTCAAAAATGGCTCAGCTGGTGACGTTTAAAGTACTAGTTTTGTGTTTTGTATTATATGGCCAATAATTTGACGGTTTCTGGATATTTTTCCAACAACGAATTCGAAAGTTATAAAGGTATAAACATTATTTCGGCCTTAATTATCGTTTTATTCCAAAACTGTTCATATTATTAAAAAACTTTTTTAGAAACATTCAATTAATTTTTAAAGACCTATCAGATGATATATAACACACTGGTAATTTCTGAATTTTATTTTTGTGAAAAATAGTTACATGTATGGAGAGCACGTCTTTAAAATAAAATTAATATAAATTTGATTACTTAACTTAGTAGTCGATAACAAAATACACCAATATTTCTAATTTGTATTTCCATTTCAGCACGCGAAATAGTTTATACCCATCAATTTGAGTAAAAACGAGTAAATACGGGTATTTTGAGTAAATACTGAGTATTTACTCGATATTTACTCTTGAGTATTTACTCACTACCCATCTCTATTCACGGCAAAACGGAGCGACGAATTGACGTGATTTTTTATGTGGAGATAGTTGAAGGAATGGAGAGTGACATAGACTACTTTTGTCTCTTTCTAACTCGAGTGAAGCCGGGGGCAAAAAACTAGTATAGGTATATTTATTCGCGTTTTGGGATTTATTATAAAAATGTTGTTATAGGTTATATTTAGGTACCAGCGGGTAGGTGGCTCTGTTAAACAAAAAACAATTTAACTTAAAATCATTTTGTAAATTTCGCCTCAGAAACCAGCCAATTATTCTGAGTCATCGCGGGAATGAACAAAACGAATGTGTGGATGTAATTTATCATCAGAGTCGTATTGCCAACTCCTGCGCAAGCACTGCCTTCAGTTTTAGGGGACCAGTGTAAAGTGATCTTGAGGTTAACTAAGATAGTTCAAAAGGACCTAGCCACAACGGCGATTAAATACTGTTAATACAATATCCTTACAAAATGACTCCTATAGTGTAGGTCTGAGAAGGCTTATATTGTGGGTAGCTACTAGACCTCGAGATGTATAATGTATAGTACATAAATACATAGAAAACACCTCTAGGGACAAATATATAGATAAATGCCCGGAACAAATAGATAAATGTCCACCCCAGGATGCGAACCATCAGGGTCTTATCACTACCCACTGGGCAGACCGATCGCTAATACATAAATAAACTTAATTATGACTGTATTACCTAAAGGAGCTGATGCTAACTTGTTTAGTGATAACTCCGAAAGTTAAATCTACGGACCTCCTTGTATTCTTTTACTCCTTTGTTGATGCACGTTAGTTATTTTGGCAAACGCATGCACAGGTCACTCTATTCGTAGAGCACACGTATGCTGGTTAGGTAAGAATCTGCAACGATATACCCTATGCGTGGGCGCAGCATCTCATGATAAAGTAGACCCACTACACCAGATGTTATCTCTGCCAATTTTATCTTCAACTTGGAATCGTGTGTGTGAAATCACGCCTACTCTCTTAGTGCAGTTTTCAGATAACATTGTAGGTGAAAGAACAATTATTTATATCTTATGAGGAGTCAACCGATCTAAAAGCAACGGTCACTGTCGCACTACGAGTAATATGAAACGGAAGAGATACACAAAGCGTTTCGTGTCGAAGTGATAGCGAATTGTTCTATCGACATATTTGGCGTTTGTCGATGCAAGATTGGCATCCTAGTTAGTTACCCTGAATATTTACAAGACGTTTCGCACATCAGAATATTCAGCATCAAACATTTATTCAGCAAATTGGCCATGAGGGCACTTTTAGGGTTTTCCCAAACCAATCGACGCGGAATCGGCTCTAGCCGGCTAAAAATCGCTCTTTAGTATCAAGGCTCTTGTGGGCCATTTTTTTCAAAGTTGTCCACCCCACTTTTTTTTTGGATTTGGAAATTTTTATGTGGTTTCCACTCAGAATCGCGAGCTCTTTCAATTCTAATAGGAGAAAAAAAGTGTCCAAAGGTTTTTTTCCCATTCCGTTACCATTTTTCCATACATTTTGTATGGCGGTAACGGAATAGAAGGTTCGAAAAAATATATGGAAATCTTGGGACATTTTTTTTCTCCTATCAGGATCGAAAGAGCTCGCGATTCTGAGTATTAATACCCATGTTACAAAAAAAAGTGGGATGGACAACTTTGAAAAAAATGGCCCAACGCGCCGCCATACTAACGAGCGATTTTTGGTCAGCGAAAGCCGTTCCGCGTCAATATGTTTGGGGAGACCGTTAGATGTCAAAAAATTTCAATGAATCGGCAAATACCTAAACATAATCGCCTTTCCAATCACGACTCAGATCCTACATCAAGATGACGAAAACCCGAACCTCATTAACCCTATTAACCCCGAAGCATTCGGGTGGGCCTACTGTTTTGTAAAGCCTAATATGGCGTAGTCTAATTAATGTCTCGCAAGTCCTAGATAGCCAGAGCCTATCACTCTTATATGCATATTATGCATAAGCTGATATGGTGATATTTGACTAGGGTTGCCACTTTATTACATTACGGGCATTTTCAGAAATTGAGACCCTAATTAGCGAAAGTTGTTAACAAAAATTAACTCACTGTCAGTTTTGTGACCATAATAAAGCATGAAATATCAATAAAAATATTGTTTTTGTGTTAATTACATAAACTGTAAACGATCATCTATATTCAGAATGTGAAAAAAGTCAATTTTTAGACAGATTTTATGCTTAATTCTCGTCACAAAACTGACAGCGAGTTAATTTTTGATAACATCTTTTGCTTATTGGGGGACCCAAATTCTGAAAATGCTCTTATGTTTGATTGTTAATGTATTTCAAAATATTTAAAGAAAATACACAAAGGGAATTAAATTATGAAGTAGGTACTTAGTTATACAACTAAACCTACCAAAAAACATCATTACCTGCATTTATTGTATGACTAATGACTATCATTGAATTACTATGTACTAACGTACTAGAAATGACACCCCATACAAAGTCTGTGCTCCGACCGGCAGCGCGGGGCGCATGCGTGGGGAGGTAATGTGTCATAGAGTAAGACTTGACCAATGAACACCTAGACGCGACACTTTTAGTGTAGACCTTTTTTATATTTTTTGTAAAATACTAAGTAGTTTAATTTTAGCACTATCATACATTGTGCTATGTTTAAGTTCTACTGAGTGAAACAAAAATACATTATTGAATTTTTCATATACTTTAATTGCCCTTGAAGAAAATCATAGGTTAATATTGTATGAAACTATCGATTAAAACTCGTGTTAGAACTGTGTAATATTCATAAGTATAACGTGAAATAAACATTTCTCTTTTATATATTACAAACAGTATATAATCACAATTACTATACTTCATTACCTACATTGTCAAGTCTGTGCGATTATGGTGCGATTAATCTATGATTTCGTTCGACAAAATGGCGGCGATAGCTTCGCGTTTGAGGAGCGCGTCCCTTGATTAAAATAATTACTTAAATAAAGTTAGACCAACATAGCGTATCTACTAACCGATGAAATGTGACACCATCAGTTTTATTCGATTTTCTCGTATGGCTTAAACAGCATCTTATTGCGCAGGAAGGCATTTTTACACTTTATTTGTTGAAACAACCTCCTACGCTGACTGACTAATCCGACTTATGTTGGTAGCGCAAACTTTTTGTTCGCAGTGTCCTCTCTAGTTATTATACCTCAATGATGACTATAAGTAAAACTGTAAACATACTAAATAAATTTTCAGATATTTGTATGTATATTAAGCAAGTTTTGTCAACGCTCTGGTAGATTTTTTTTGTTGGATTTAAGAAGCAGATAAAAATGTAATATTTACGTCTTCCGGTAGAATAAAATAATTTACACATGTTTCCTATAAAAGTGATTTCTACTATTTTAAATTACTATAGGTACATTTCAATTTTACTTTTTAAATAAATCAATATCGTAATTCAATAATAACAAATTATATTTTAATCCTAAATAAGATACTAGCGTGAAGTTTATTTGCTCAATTATTAATATGGTACTAAACATTATTTGTTATTACTAAAGCAAATACTTATAGCTTTTATCAAAGCAATACTTGATTTAGAATGCAATAAAATTACTACTTATAGTAAATAACGAAGTAGATTCTAATCTTGAGTAGATATATTTACAGTCGTAGTTTATTATTGTATTGCATCACTTTCATTTCACATATTGAGAAAAGAGATCTCAAATAAAATCTGTCAAGCAAGTTCCGTCACTAGAATAAAGCGGCAATTTTTCAAAAAATGTAGGCACGGATGTTTATCATTCCATGAAAAGTTTGAATTTAGCGCCCTTTTCTAATGACAAACTTGTTTGACCGTCTACATTTAAAAAATTGTCTATGGTAACGTATTAATTTTTTCATAAAACCTATAATTATGATTTCCCGCCCTTTTCAGAAACAAAGCAAAGAAAGGTAATTCTTTTTTTTTCTCGATAACATGAATTCAAATTTGGAACGCGATAACATGAATTCAAATTTGGAAGTCGACAAACAACTGTATCGTAAAAAATAATTGTTATCGTTGCGTCGAAAGCTTCCCGAGTTTGATGGCGATTGGGTCATGTTTCGAATGCTGAGTTGACGTATCGAAATGAAACCGAAAATGTATCGTTTGGTTACAAAAGCTTGTACGCCACTGTTGTCATGTGTTTGGCTGCCACGCAGGAATTTCAAATTGCAAAGATAAGCTAAAAAAAATTGTTCGCTATGTATGAATTAAGATGAATACAAAAGTGTAGCAACGGGAAATACAAGGCTGTTTTTCTTACCAGGGTAAGTAGCCGAATGGCACAAACGCTCATGAAACGAAACGCTCGTAATAGATATCTCTATCGCTCTTGCGTATTGGCGCGGCAGAGCCTTTCGCGGCATTTCGTTTTCGTTTCGCGTCGCAGAAACGCCATTCGGCTACGGCACCTGAGCTTCTTTACATATTATTAGTGTTCAATAAATATTCATACAATATGTCACTAAGCTTGAGAAGCATATTTAGGAGTTCGCATCGACGCTTACCCATATTGACCCTATATTTACCAATCCATATTTCCCCAGAATTTCCACAAAACCCCGGAAAGCAATCCACTCGAAATGTATTTACCTTGGCAATTTTCATGCAAAGCGCCGTACGGGCTTAACGTGTGGGGCGCGATTTTTCAGTGCACCTTCGGCGAAAATTGAGGGTAACGACCGGCCTACGCCCAAAGCTGACCCGGTTTGACAAACGACGATGTTATCCGTACCTCGTGTCGATATATCGCAGATTACTCGGATGTGACAGGAAAGTAAATTTAGTGTCGACGTCTGTACATTTTCTTTGTTCGAGATGTGTGGTGTGTTCTAAATTTACTCAGTATGACCATGTTCTGTTTTTAGGGCTTCGTACCAAAAAGTACATTTATAACCTAACCACAAAAATAAAATTTTGAAAAAACCCCCGACCGCGACTAGATACTTATTTTTAAGGATTTGTGTTTTTTTGTCCATAATGGCATCACCGTCCATTAGTAGACCGATTTTCATGAAACATGGCTAAGAACACTCTCGACTAACTCAGCTTTCAGACAAAAAAACTAAATCTAAATCGGTTCATCCGTTCGGGAGCTACGACGTCGCAGACAGAGACACACACAGACAGACAGACAGACAGACAGGCAAACAGACAGACAGACAGACAGACAGTCCGACAGACACATCAAACGTCAAACTTATAACACCCCGTCGTTTTTGCGTCGGGAGTTAAAAAGGTACCCGTATGGTTTTGCAAGCATGCTTTACACAGTGCTTATACCATCAGGCGACCCCAAACCACCAAAAAATTTAATCATTTCTTGAAAAGGTTCAATATACAGGTGTATTTTTGATGTATCTATTTTTGTTATGCTAAATTTCAAGCGAGCCAAAGTTCTCCAGCTCTTTTGCAATTTATAATTTGTTTTGCTACTGAATTAAGTACCTACGTAGTTTTCGCCAATTAAATCAGTAGGTACTCTTGACTTAACTGAAGTCTGAAACTGAAACTCAGATGCAATTTGGCAATTTGCTAACCAGCTCGTTATTTCAGCTAACTAACCGAAGTTCAAAACGTTAAATTTACTATGATTTTAAACTAGTAACTTACGGTTCTATAGAACATGTTTTAATATTTACGATGATTACCTAATCGCAATATTCTCAATCACCAATATCACCATATATATACTTAATTACCTATCTGTTTTAATTTTAATGATATTACATAACATAAGTATTGTTTATCCGAGCGCTACCAAAAATATACCAAACACATAATGATCGTCTAACTTTTTGCACAGCCCTGAACCTACAAAATATGCATCACGGCACATTTGAACTGCAACAATCGACGCGGAAACACGTCACGGCCGACGCGGCGGTCTTAATTGATCGGCCATCGTTTAGGGCTGCCAATAAAGTTAAACCAGGGGCGGCTCACTCCGCGATTCTATCGCCGCGCTACAAGTACATCCTGGCGGCCGCGAGTTCGCGGCCTACTCAGGGGTTGCGCGCGTTCTCACGGAATGCACGTTCCCACTTTCTATTGTTACTTTACGTCGCGAGGTTTTTTTAAGCGATTTACGCGTGTGGAATGGCTAATAATACTTAGTTAAATAGACATATTGAATACAATAAATACCATAAGACATTCTCACTCAGATCTACTACTGATTAAGTCCCACGGAAAAGTTCAATAAGGCTTGTGATGTTGGAACTTGAACAAAAATATATAAATACAGTATATATACCTAGAAAGTACCCAAGACTTGAATATAATAGTATTAATAGTACACAATTTTATGTGAGTATTAATTCGTTTGGATCCATTGGTAACCCTATCACCGGACGCCGCGCACGTGCGGCTCGTTTCTTTGTAAGAATTTTGTAGGTATTTAAAAAGGCGGCATTTCGTGAACATCAAAGCAGTGAGCCTTCTGTACTTGTACTATTATATATTCTGTGGTTAAACGTCTTTTAGTGTCGTAAACCCACATGTCGGTTGGTTGGTTTCGTTCATTAAGTTGGTCGTTAAGGGTTTTTTGCGTTTACAAAGGAAATTAACAGGGGGAGAAAGTTTCGTTCGGTCAATGTAACTAGTGTTTTAATTGTGTAAGTAATTAATTCGTTTGTCAAATATATTACTACTGTGTGTATGTCTTAAACACGTTTGTAAATTTACTTGTATAAGTAAAAAAAACACACTTGTATTATAAAAGCAACGTATCTTTATACGTCTCACGTTTAAATTTGTTTTTTATCATGCAGAAACGTCTGCGAGCGATATTACTATTTTTAAATTAAAGGAAAAATGGAAAAATTCACACCTCCGGCAGGACTCGAACCTACGGCCCCGGCAAGGCCAAAGGTCGCAGGTTCGAGTCCTGCTGGAGGTGTGGATTTTTCAATTTTTCCTTTAATTTAAAAATATCTTAAGTTTTAAACACCTATTGTAAAATAAAGTCAACATTATTTCCTATTGCTACGGTATGCGGTAGGTACATTACCAGATCGGACTTTATTTCGCCTGGAGATATCTATTTCAGCAACTTACCTGTGAAAAAAAGAAAACATTATGAGATATTTTTCTATACACAAAATTAATAATAATAAACAGAATTTGATAACTCAAAAATGTAATAAGCGACCCAGTACCCCAGTCTATTTAAAATAAAAATATTGATACTCAACGAGTAAAATGTAATTAAAAGACTTACTTAAACAATAGGTACTGCGTTTTTACATTGAAATCAAAATTACAAATAGGCTCTAAAAGTAGGTAATTTAAGTCCGGGCGTATGTGACCGTGGAAAAATGTGCTAATCGTTTCTAAAAAAGGATTTTCTCTATATAATTGCCCCTTAATGAAGAAAGCTGAATTTCTTTCAACTTTCTTAGAACCATTTAAGCTTGGTATGGGCATGAAAAAGTAATCAACACTATTAACTTCTAAATTTAATTGGAATCGGCAAAAGAAATGCTATTTAGCAATGTTTTTATATCGCTAAAAGCATTCATATAGGTCGATACTTTTTAATTGGGTGCTAAGCAAGAATTTATGTACTTTCCGGATGGCTGAAACTCTAAATATTTCATGAACGTTTTTTTTGTCTAATTGAAAAATAACTCTGTCTATATGATGGTATATCTTCATGTTTAAAATCGCTGAGTCCATAAATTTAAATAAAATTAGATATGAAGAGTTGAAGAAGGAACAGATGAGTGGTGACCGAAGGACTGGCGGCTTTCTCACACAAATAATCAGAGGAGAAATATACCTATCGTAGGAGTAGCAGGAGATTTGTTTGCAGCCATAGTAGAGAAGAGAGAGAAATTAAAAAATGGCAAGACTTTAGTATCGTCGACAATTATCTTGCCGCTTGTTAATTTCTACTCTTATTTGGCAGACTAGACCAAAGTTAGTTGTATCAATCTCTTATTTCGTGAGTCGAATTTAGTGAAAGTCTAAAGTGACTAAAGGTCCCGTTATTTTAGAAACATGAAAATAAAGTCATCAATAAGTCGAAGCTCGTTTTCGGGCCGGCAATAAAACACGATCGCGATGTTCAGTTGTTTTTGGGACCACAAATCATGGCTGATCGATCTGTCGACTCGGGGCTACGAGATTTTATTTTATGGTGGTCAATTTACATGATCGTCGATATTTTAAATGGGTATTATACAATTTTCATCTTAATCCACGAAAATTATGGCTAAGTTAGTTTAATTTAGGAGTGCTTGGAATTAGTTTTGTAGATTTACATATTTAAACATCCATATATTTATGTATTACCATATTGTTATAAATTCATTCAAAAAAATATTTTCTATCAAGGTAATATTGAAACGGTTACATTTTTGTCATAACATACCTATAGTATGTATAGGTACTAGATCTTTTTAAATCGAAATAAGGTACAGCGGGGCAAATCTCGACTGAGGGACAAATGTAACTGGTCCATTTTTTCCATTTTTTTACAATGTTTGCATTATTAAATAGAGTGTTTTATATTCGCATTTAGAAGTTGTTCATAGTGTAATAATGGAAAAAATGGATTAGTTACAATTGTTACTTAGTCGAAATTTGCCCCGCTGCGCTGTACCGTATTTAAACAGCTCACATTGTTTTCTTATTAGACACAAAAACCGACCAAAATAAAACTGCATAAAGCATGACCCGAATACCTGAAATTTGCATAAGGAAGCCTACATATCCGTTGCAAACTTCACTCTTAATAAAAAACGTCCTAAGATAACATTAGGGGGCTACCACATGTGCCATTGTCATAGCAGACTCACTTGGAAATCGGCGAGTCACAAAAGCGTCACGTCTGATGCAAGGGATGCGGCGCACGCGCCGAAGCTCGCACAGCATCCTAATGAGCGCGCTCGTAAATAAGAGTTTGTGACAACCCTGCCTACGCTGACTAGGGGTGTCTGATACCGTACTGGCCTAATTATTCAATTGGTTTAATGTACTTCATAACTGTTTCATAGCCATAAACACTACAATTGCATACGAGAGTTGACAATTACCACACCGTACTAAAAGAATTGTATGAAAGTTTTTTATTTTTATTTTATAAAAGTGATCGCCGATAGACCCTAGTCACAATTGGAAATTGTAATCAGGATCTCGAATGGATCTCACTGGTCGAATAGTTTATTTTAGCATGTTGTTTTAATTTAACAATACAAAAGAAATTCAACTCAATTGGAAATGGTTTCAACTTAATTTAACGAGGTACGGGTGATTAGGAAGTTAGTTGTTCTGTACGTTTGTATTCATTATTCATCATCATGTCAGCCGTTAATCGCCCACTGCTGAGTAATCTGAGCATAGGCCTCCCTTCGTGTACGCCACTTATCCCGGTCCTGGGCTAGTCTCATCCAGGTGGGCCCCGTAGTACCTATTGCGAATGTCGTCCACCCAATGAGCCAACGGATGCCAAGTTTGTATTACTAATTCACGAGTAAAATAAGATGTTATCACATGTGCATTGAAATAAAGACACATACAAGTCGTAGATATGACTCCATGATATGTAAAGTAACAGATGTCGCCAAGATTCAACAAAAACGAACATATGAAACTTGATAATGTTCAAGCATATGTTAAATTTGTTCAACTTCTAACCTTTTCATATCATCCAGTGGGTGGCCTCTGCAGGGTGGGCGTACTTAGGTTGTAGAATAATAAAATAATTGCAAAATGCATCTTAGATTAAGTAACATGCGAGTATGACATAGATACGCTTTTGAATTCTGATGAAGGAAGGTTCGTTTCCTCGAAGTTATGCAGACCTCTTTGAATGTTTAATAAGGAATGGCGAGAAAGATTAATAATAGCTACAAAAACCTGAGTTGATTTGATTTTGGTTGTAATTTACTTGTGTTTTCTTAGCGACTTATTAAATATGTACGAAGCTTATGTAGGTTCAGAGTCCCGGACTACGTTGATAAAATAAAAATGAACATAAACTTATGTGTCCTCATCTGACGGAAAAACATACAATTTTGGAAAGTATCAAAATAATGTGGCAGCCCTAAGGCAGGCGTGGGCGCTGTCAATTTATGCAGCGTGCCGAAATTTTGACGTGGCATCTGCGCGCGGGCAAGACAAAACTTACCCTTTATAATATGTTAGTTTGTGTATATTTGATGTGATGAATATATTAGCAAAGAGGATAGAGTATTATAGAGAGTTACTGTCCAAGTAAAATGTGTAATCACAGTGAATAGACTGCCTCGACACAAGCTTTTGAACCTCAGTTTTGACAATTTGGCCCATATTGTGAGCTTGATACGTGTTAAAATGTAAAATTTTAATATTAGCGCCATCTAGTCAAACGTTCCCCAAAGGTGTAACGCCATCTAGGCCACCGTACCTTTTTCTCTATGGTTTTGAGGTACGTTTTTTTCTTAGACTATCCGTCTATATGGAGTCTGATATTAGTGAACGAAAATGTATTATGTTTACGCGTACTATATTATCATTTGACAGCGTTTCCCTATATTAATATACATAAGTATATAATGTAGGCAGTTGAATGCAAATCACTTCATAATAAGAATAACGTAGATGTAGAAGACCCATGTATTTGCAGATAATTCAGGAATCGTTCTGGATATTAGAAATATTCAAGAATTTGTGCCATCAATCGATTATAAGTAAAAGGACCATGCGCAGTTTATATGGATATTTGGGCCATGAGCGAACACAAATGAAAGTTATGTACATGATTGCAGGATTCTTCGTGGCAAACAAGGATATGCCAGAGCTATACTAGAAAAATCGTTCCTTTAGAGAGAAGACAGTTATACCTAGGGAGACTTCTTCTGTGCCCATATTATGACCTGGTTTTTGGGACATGCCAACTTTCACCAAAACATTGGCACTCCGTCTACTAAACATGACAATATATTCCCTGTTCTAGAAACAAGTTCAGAGGATATATATCAATTTCACTTAGTATCTATTTAGAAAACGTCGAGAAACTTCACATTTTTAAGCAGAGATTATGGTACTATTTAATTGTACCATAACTAAGTCAAAGACTGATTTTTAAGGACAATGTCTTATAGCGGCATGCATAACTTGATAATATCTACACTTTACTATAGGTGTCATCTCTGTTTGCTTGTGGCGCAAAATGCCCATCCTCCTTTCACATACCTAATAGTTTATTTAATGTCAATGTTTGGTTGCCTCAAAACCTATCTAATGTTGTCCTAAGACTTTACTTATAAGCAGTATCACGACATCTTTGATATCTGGGTATCTTATCTAAGTTGCCCGTCAAGATTGTGTGTTTACAATATTACATGTAGCAGTATTTAGTACGTAGGACTTTGTGGCACAAATTGGTACTTGTATTTGATATTTACTACCTATGAGTTATGGAAGATAATGTGGTGCTGAAATCTTTGGTTTTAACTAAATATGAAATACACGTAATATATAAAATATATTACATCTGAGAAATAAGAGTTAATATAGTAACAAAATAATAGTGTAATAGCAATAGCAATACCACAAAAATGTAAGAAATACATATTAATTTTCATCGAAATCCCGCCTTTTTAGTCAAGATGGTTTAATAAAATAAGATTAAATACGCTATATCGATACCTTTGGGTTCAATTGGCGTAAAGGACAAAATGCAGGTTTTCAGGAGAAGCAAAAAACAACTTTTTTTTTAGAAAAATGTTTATATCTTTTTTGTTTTTTGACCTATATTTGTGACGTATATAGAAAAATATGTAGATTTTTAGTATCCTTCACCTAGTGTAGCAACCGTAGTGATAAACTAAACGGTTTAGAAGTTAGATGGTTGTAAAGGACACGTCAAAATGCTATGGACGTCCTTTACACCCACGATTTTTTTGAACAATTAGAGTCGATAGGGTCGTAAATGACGGTCTTAGATGATTTTTATACAAATTCGGGGCGTAAATGTAACCGGAATGGTACAAATGGCAACTGTTTTTAGCTTAGTTTACAATTGAGAAACTTGAAAAATGTATCAAAACGTAGTTAATATGGCATAGAATAGCCACATTAGTGTTACAGTATATATTTATCTAAATGTTTAACAGAGACAAAGAACAAGACTATTTTATATCCAGATTTGCAATAAAGAAACAACATTTGCTTAAAAACTATCTAATATTTTGGAAAGTTATTATTTTAGTACCTACTCGCCGCTCGGTTGTCTCAATAAGTTATGCATTCAGTATTTAATTCTAGCAGGGAAACGCTTTCGTAGTTTAAGTAAATATAAAAACACTAACGGTAATCACGTAAACTTTAATCAGCAACTGTGAATAGTAAACTATATTAATACGACAGTAATTTTAAGTCTAAAGTAGAAAGAAGTTTTAAGAATAACTAAGAGTTAAGTATTGGCGCGACAGAGCCAGCGGCGTATCGCTTTCGTTTGGCGTCGGAGAAATGCCATTCGGCTACGGGGCCAGGTACTTAAAGCATTGACTATAATATTTCTAGGATTGAACTCATAATTAAGATTATTCTTATTTAACAGGTTTACGACTAAATAACAATCTTCTGATTTAAAATTATCAAAAATATGAATCAACATAGTAGGTAGTCTTGACTACAGTTTGTATACGCGTCCTAACTTGCGTTTATAAATAACTGTAGTCAAGACTACCTACTATGTTGATTCATATTTTTGATAATTTTAAATCAGAAGATTGTTATTTAGTCGTAAACCTGTTAAATAAGAATAATCTTAATTATGAGTTCAATCCTAGAAATATTATAGTCAATGCTTTAAGTACCTGGCCCCGTAGCCGAATGGCATTTCTCCGACGCCAAACGAAAGCGATACGCCGCTGGCTCTGTCGCGCCAATACGCAAGCGCGATAGAGATAGATATCTACTAGCGCTTCGTTTCGTGAGCGTTTCGTGAGCGATTGTGCCATTCGGCTAGCCACCCAGGGTACATAGCCAAGTCACCAAACGCTAACGCTCATTCGCTAGCGAAACGCACCTGTTATTGTCGCACTAAATGTTAGTATAGTCTACTGTTAAAGTTTACTGCCGGCGTAGCTGAATGGCAATCGTCGACGCCAGACGCCGACAAAAATGCAGTCTGGTGCAATACGCAAGAGCGATAAAGATATATAGCTACGAAATAGATATTATCGTGAGCGTTTGTGCATTTGGGTACGTACCCTGATTACCATAGTGTTTTTTTTTAATTACCTACATCTCGCCGCAGTATAATAACACTACGAAAGCGTTTCCCTGCTAGAATTAAAGACTAAATGCGTAACCTACTGACTATTCAGACAGCGGCGAATACTAAAAAAATAACTTTGAATTTGTTGCCAAAGTATTAGATAGTTTTTAAGCAAATATTGTTTCTTTATTACAAAACTGGATATAAAATATTAGTCTTGTTCTTTTTTGTTGCTAAGATAGCTTTGATAAATAATACACTGCATTAAACTGATGTAGCTATTCTATGCCATATTAAGTACGTTTTGATACATTTTTCCAGTTTTTAATTTTAAACTTAGAACAACATTTGTACCATTTCGGTTACAATTACGCCCCGACTTTGTATAAAAATCATCTAAGACCGTCATTTACGACCCTATCAAATCATGGGTGTAAAGGACGTTATAACATTTTGACGTGTCCTTTACAACCATCTATCTTCTAAATCGTTTAGTTTATCACTACGGTTGCTACACTAGGTTAAAGATACTCGTAATCTGCATATTTTTCTTATACACGTCACAAATATAGGTCAGAAAAACAAAAAAGTGGGTTTATCTTTCTCTTGCAAACCTGCATTATATGTCCTTTACGACAATTGAACCCAAAGATATCGATTACAGTTGCGGATAAAATATTTTTAGTGCTGGCCGTAAAGGACGAAGAACAGAAAAACTTGTCCTTTACGCCCAACTTCATCACACTACTATAGAAAGTGTTCCTTAGAAAGTAAGGGCTTAAAGGGCAACAATATATGTCAAGGTGACTTACGACTATATTTTTATTTGTAGATTTCCTTTACGACACAAATAATAATTTAAAATTAATGACTTGATATTTACGCCCCTTCAGAAAAGCTATTTTTGCAAGTCCATAGTAGAAAATCTTGGTCGTAAAGGCAACTTTTTAAGAGATATCGAAATTTTAACTACACAGATCGATAGCGCTTGAAATTCTGAACAAAACTGTATATATAACTCATTTTCGCCAAAATGTCCTTTACGCCAATTGAACCCAGAGGTATCGATATTTTATACTAGACTGGCACCGCCTCCGGATCATTTAGCCTCAAAAGGATCACATAAAGAAGCCATATTGTGCGTTTGCGCAGCCCGCCTGCGAACCTTACGCAATGCTATAGGCCAATTCGAATTAATGACATCAGGATGATATTTGAAACAATGTGTACCTACTGAATACATTTATAGTGCGTTTCGCCCGCCGCGCCAATACAGTGGAAACTGTATAAGTGGAATCGCAAGGGACCGGCTGTTTAGTTTCGCTTATCCAGGTTTTCCATTTATCCAGTTTTCCACTTAACCAGGTTCAAATAAAACGTTTTCTCACTTACAGAGGCTCTCGCTTATAGAGGTTGTCGGTGCTAGTAATGTCGCTTATATAGGTCAAATAAATATGTATCTTTTATTTAATATGCATGTAGATATAAATTAACAAAAAATAGGTTTGTGATCCTGACTTTAAAAAGCAATACTGTAAATAACCCACAATACTGTTATACAAAAACAATATTTTTCCTTTGTTATGAAGTAACTTATATACAAAATCACTCCTAATACATATTTATTTATGCAAGAGAAACCAGTATGGTTAAATAAATCAATATACCGATTGTACTTTAATGAAAAAATCCGATTGTTTTTTAATTTATCCCCAAGAGATAAATACTTGATTGTGTACTTAGGCATTGCTTATCTAACAGCACGGTACCGCACCACAGCTAAAACTGAACTGAACGATGTGTGATCTCATACAAAATATATAGTTTAAACACAAACCATAATGTTAACGAAATAAGCCCCTCCTTGTGGCGGTTTATTAAAAAAAAAAACAAAATTTATAACGCCAAGCTTTTCCACTCATAGAGGTTTCGGAGACGACTGCTTCCAGTTGCAGAGGTAAAAATAAGAAATTTACAAAAAAATGGATTCCGCTTATAGAGGTCCCAAAATTCCACTTATAGAGGTAATTCGGTCCTGAGGGACTGGGACCGAGAACTTGGGTCCACTTAAAGAGGTTTTCCACTTACCCAGGTTCCTTTTATCCAGTTTCCACTGTATATGTATTGTGCAGAAACTTGTTAATCTGAATGTCGCCATCATCGGTAGCTATTGCGAACAATGTCAACAAATCATGTATTAAATGGGCCATTTTTTTTTTCAAAGTTGTCCACCCCACTTTTTTTTTGGATTTGGAAAATTTATATGGTTTCTACTCAGAATCGCGAGTTCTTTCAATCCTAATAGGAGAAAAAAAGTGTCCCAACTTTTTTTTTCCATTCCGTTACCATTTTTTCATCCATTTTGTATGACGGTAACGGAATGGCATGTATGGAAATCATGGGAAACATTTTTTCTTCTATCAGGATCGAAAGACCTCGCGATTCTGAGCATGAATAGCGTAAAAAATACCCACGTTACAAAAAAAGTGGGGTAGACAACTTTGAAAAAAAAAATGGCCAAATACATATGTCTTTAACTTACATTCTGCCTGATAAAATACTGAAAAATCATGATTTTAAACCATTTAAACTATAAAATAGTGCTAGAATAAGTCAATGATTGGTATGTTTACATTGTTTGCATTTTCTACGGACGATGATTTCACCCTTTTGGACTTAAGAGTGAAATGAACGTTCACTGAACGACATCAGTTAGACAGAAGTGTAAATTCGAATTGAGCTGTTATTTTATTGAGCTAATTAAACGCTCTATCTGTTCCCACGACTATAAACCCAGATAAGATTAGCATAAGGACGATAATGGCATGTTTAGGACCTCTTTATAATAGTTTCAAGTCATTTTTGTAGTAAATTACGTGTCACGTATCGTTAGGGCTGGTTTAAACGATGCAACAACTTTTATAAGAGTTTCATTGCATTGCGGTATTTGATTCATCGTCATCCTCCTTGCGTTATCCCGGCATTTGCCACGGCTCATGGGAGTCCGCTTTGACAACTAATTCCCAGATTTGGCGTAGATACCTACTAGTTTTACGAAAGCGACTGCCATCTGACCTTCCAACCCGATGGGTAACTAGGCCTTATTGGAATTAGTCTAGTTTCACGATGTTTTCCTTCACCGAAAAGCGACTGGCAAATATCAAATGACATTTCGCACATATGTCCCGAAAAACTCATTGGTTCGTAGCAATTCGAGCCCGCGACCTCCGGATCGAAAGTGGCACACTCTTACCACTAGGCTACCAGCGCTTATACATTGCGGTATTTGATTATAGACCGCAATGTAACTAAAATCGCGTGCGATTTCGTGCGCCGTCTGAATGAGCCTTTATTGTGTCGTTTGTGTAGGACTGATGTGTATACTTATCTGTGGTAAATGGTGATGTTGGGATCATAATATGCTAAGCTAACTGTGCAATATTGCATATAATGTTACTGTTATACGAGTCGTTTGCAGATGATTTTGAACACTAAACTGTTTTTAATACTATTATCTGGTTTTAGACGCTGTTTTAACAATAATAAAATTTTGATGAACACACACATTTCAGTAAAACAAAAAATATGACTAGGTACGTAGGTACTTAGTAGAAGTTCCGAACTCAAAAGAGGAAAATACTCGAAAAAGTGTAAAATGAAAGTGTCAATTTTAAACTTGTTATCATCTATGTAACTACTTATTTAGATTACATAATATAAATTTGATTGTACATACTTATAATAAACATGTACTTACATTCACAATAATATAATCGGAGTCACTGACACCATTAAACACACATACTTAATATCCGAAAAATACTGACCACGCAATTGCCCATCGACAAAAATGCTTAAATAAGATCTTAATAAAACTAAGTGCTCATAAAATGCAAGATTCGCGATAAAATCTTTCATTTCGATATAGAATCCAGCTGAGAATATTCCGAAAATGAGATGTTGTCATCCTTGTCACGTGGGGTGAGTTAGAAAGGAATAGGAATAGCAGCAACTTTAGTTATAGAGAGTTCATTTTAGAACGCTTCGCTTCACTTTCACGGACGAGTCCGGTTCTATTGTCCTTTACCTATGGAACTGATCCATTTTTTCCATGTTTTACAATGTTTGCAATATTAAATAGAGTGTCCACCGGTTATATATGGTAGGCGTGTTCAGTGGATACGTGTAGAACTCAACATCATACTAGTGTAATAATGGAAAAAATGTATTAGTTACAATTGCCCCCCCTGGTGAGTTTTTCCCCGCTGTACCTTACTATAAGTCGAAAATTAACTCATGTTTGGTCGCCACTTCATTTATAGCTTCAAATAGGCATTTTAGTCTAGTTTTCAAAGGCAGAGGAAATCCAGTACCATTTTACAATACAGAACAACTTGATTCAGTAACCGCTGTAAAATATTGTATTATGTTATTAGTAGGTAGGTACCTGAACTTTGACATTATTATTGTAATTCAATTTGTTCCCAGGCCAGATACAAGCTAAAAGGATAAATTAAGTCCACTTTATGAGTATGTTTTTATTACCTTAGTAGATAAGTATATTTGAAAATCGCGCAATTAATAGCTCAACATTATAAAATAGGATTATAGCAAACCACATTTTATTGTACATAAGTTGTGAAATACCCTTTAAGAGCGTGGTGTAAGTACAAACAAATGTAATCTTTCAATGATTTCAAGAAACCGCTATTTTGAAACCCCTATCATTATTAATATGTAAATTAGAGTATTGTACAATGTATGTGATAAAATCTTCTTACGGGCGAGCTGTAGGAATATAAAATTAGTAAAGAACGTAATATAGGTATATGTAGACATTAGCTAGTACACTGCTAGTAAGTCGTGGTAAGGGTATACTAGCCTTGTCAATTAAATTAAATTTTAATTTTTCATTTCGAATCAAAGTTGCCGATTGGGTGAAATGGGATTTTGAAGTGCGACTTCTTGACAAAACGACACAATATTTGCTTCTGCAGTGGACGATAAGTCAATATGGCGGCAGCCTGGATTTATTTATTTATTTATTTAATCTTTATTGCACAAAAGAAAAATCTTGCAGTACAAAAAGGTGGACTTAATGCTTTAAAGCATTCTCTACCAGTCAACCTCGAGGCTAAGCAGAGAGACTGTGAGCGGTGCTACAATTACAACATCTGGATCGTAGGAGCAGTCAGTGTAAACGTTAACATTATATTTAACGTGGAAATAAATTAATAATACAAGACCTAATGCATTTCACTGTTATTAATAGGTATCCTAAACATTTGAGCTATCTCTGCCTGCCATAGCTTGCACCCAGCGAGTGTTGAAAGTTGAAAGACACAGCCACTCCATGACCGCCTGAGATTATCGCCGACAAATTAGATCGGCCATGATCGATCGACACGCTTACTTGCAATGATTACAAAAGTTAGGATAGGGTAATTTAATTTAATTTCGACTGAACATTCTTTGATGCGGCTTGGTGAAACGATACAACGCGATAGGTACGAAACGATACACGAGTTCGCATCACGCTTGTGATATGTATGTCACACACACACTTGTACTTGGCTTGCATTAGTAGGTAGTTTTACTGACACCTGATCTCCGGATTATGGACCGCACTCGCCCGGGAGAGAATCGCTTTAGGCGCGGTTTAGGGGACACGCCTGTATACCTTCCTTCCTCCTACCGCCTCCTCCTCCTTCCTTTGCAATATTAAGTCTGACCTCATGTTAACCTTATGCGTGGCCGTATGGCCTGTCCTTACGAAGTAATATATAAGTCAATGCTCGCTCATGGCATTACGCGCAGTGCTGACAGCTCCATTCGTCGATGCAGATTGGGCTGCTGATTATTGACTGTTGTTGTTAACTCACTTTCTATGAGGAGTTTTTACACGTAACATTTTTATCTAGTATTTAGGTTCAAAATGCACGCGGTCGAATGCTTAAAGTAATTCTGCGGCATTCCATCCAAACGGAGACGAAATTTGTTGGTGGTTTTTGGATTGGATAGCCCGGCGCCATCGCCCCTGGATAACCCGGACCGGAAGCATGCGTAAAAGCATTCCTCTAAACTAAAAAAAGGTACAAAATGGTAAATTTTGCGGAATTATCATACCCTATATTAGTTGATTCTTAATCATAGCAAGCCAGCAATAATTTATTAGTCGCTAATATGGCTATAGGTACCTGTTTATGTAAGTAAAAAAATATTTTTTATTAATTTTGTCATCAACTACGTTTAAGACGGTCAAAAACCAAAATAAAGGAAGTCATAAGCATAATACCTAAAGTGAAATTCGAGATAACACCTAAAACGAAAACCAAGCAGAAACGAAAAATAATCTAAATCGGAAAAGACAAAAGCTATAAAAATAAACCTGCTTACTTGAAGGTAGAAGTTAAAACATTGAATTTAATTTCAGCGCAAAAATTACGTTGTCAGGAAAGTTTATTCAGAAATCTGAAATATGATACCAACGACAATTTGGGCACTATAATGGAGTGAGTCCAAATTGAAATTATGTCGGTATCATATTTTACATCAATGAATTCGCCACAAGAGCTTGCACCACAAGATTTGACATTTTAAAATATGTTCAATTACCTACGTTTTCGATGGTGTCGTCACGGAAAAACAATGTAATTTTTGGTTTCAGTAATTAAAAAAAATGTTGCGGGATCTTACACAAATCGGCCTAGCTCCGAACTAAGAAAAGATTGTACTATGGGAACCAAAATATACATACTTATAGATAAATACATCTCAGACCCAAATATTTATGTAAGTACAATGAATGTTATGGTAGCCCTGTTGGCAGAGAGCTAGAATATTTATTCAGAGGCCGTGAGTTCAAGTCTCACCCAAGGCAGAAACTCTCCACTTTTAATTTTATTCTAAGCCTAGTAGTATCCATTACAGACGTTTCTGCTAATCAATTTTGTATTACTAAAATGTAAAAAAAACATGGAAGAGGTTAAAGAATCGTCCGCATCGAGAAGTTTTCGGTACAATTATTGAATGAGATATGCTTATTATCATACAAAGGCGTCGGGCCGTGATTTTTATATCAATTCGGACTGGCACCGCCCTGGCATGTTAATGGGGACTAATGAAGCGTCCTTAGTATTAAATTTTATATCATCGTTGAGCGCTAAAGTGTTTTCATCACACTTAGTTTGGCTTTTAGGTGTTTTAATTATAGTTTAAAACTAAAATGTTAAAATGAAAATAATGATATACCTTACCTTTTGATAGAGATAGATAATAACACAGTTCAGTTACGGAGGACGGGGGAGTGGCCATCCACCAACCCGTTGGGTGGACAGTGTTGAGAAGGCAAAGCACAGCGTCTATTATAAGGACTGCAGAAGACAGTGCTGAGTGGACCTTTGGTGCACAAAATAACGACCTCATGTGGTCGCGACCCTCAGCCATGAGGAGCCGGGGAAGAAGATAATAACACACATTATAAACATATTGAACTAATTATGTATCATGTTCTATATTCCGAGTTGTGCTTTTGTGATTGTAATCAAGCTGTTCCTTTTGTCCAGAAATATGCAGAGAACTTTTGCATAGGTAAGATCATTTTGTATAATAGATAAATAAAGAAACAAAACCATGGAAACGGATTATATCGCGTACTAGTTCCATAGTTTTATTTCATGAGTAACTTTGTAACTGAAGACAATATTAGATAAATAAAGGTTGAAAGATATGATCAACAGATTCTGAAGTCTTTTTACTTATAAACTTGTGACAGGACGTGTTAAATTAAAATGGTATAAAAATGCAGGGAAATAGAATCACGAAATTTTATAAAAAGGACACGACCAAATGTATTTCGGTGACAATGACAACATAAGAATATTGATGACGAAACAGGAACTTTCAATCGTGAGTTACTTTTTGTCGGTTTTGAGCCCTCTGAAGTTAAATAGGTAATAAAAATAATTAAACATTTAGTTTGTCATACACGAACGAAAATCACGGAAAGTTGTTTAAAATTCATTCAAGTCAAAGTCTACCCAGGATCACCCACACTGTAGGTACAAAAAAAGTTTACGCAACGTTTCCGTAGAAAAATGTACGAAATATGCTTGCCTTATGCATATGCTTCAATGCCGTATGCTTTTTTTGTTGTAACTGCGTAAATGTTGCAGCAAGTTCCGGCGTGGTCCATCCTTTTCTTTATATTAATAAAAAAAAAGACTAGGACCACCCATTTTAATTTTATAGGCGGTTTTTTTATTTCTTTTGTTTGAAAATAATGGTTGGGCAAACCTGACTGAATATGTTATGATATACATACATACTTAATTACTTTTAAGTAAAATGCTGTAAGCTTATGCTCAAAATAAAAATTAGTCAACAAGAATTTCCTAAGCACACTAAATAAAATGGTAATGATAACGATCATCACCATAATATTTAATGCTGAGAGAAAATTAACCTTATTCCGATTCCAGGCATTTGAAACCTTTGTGACTTCGTTAAAAGCTCAGTAACTAATTACAGGCCTTAAGGAGGCTTTCGAGATTCTTATCATGTTAACTGGTTCCGAGAAATTTGAAATTAACTGTAAAAATACTTAGTAAAAGATTTGTTTATCTTTATTAGGCTTGTTCATTACCGTAACACTAGGCAGTACTCGTAATAGGTAGGAGTATACTCTTGAAAGTGATAATATTTAATAAAGGAGGAACACCCTCTTATTAGTCTTTAAGTTCAGGTAAATATTACAAATTACAAAATGTACGAACTCGTTCCATGTTGCCAAATATTGGTTAAATAAATTGATTGGTGGTTTGATAAATTTTAAAAGGAAAAATTTATCAAACAGAGAAGAAAAGACTGTAAAATGTATAAAGTTCGATTGTTTCACGAAAATAAATACGAGAACTGATCAGTCAAAGCATATTCGCGTCGAATATGTGTTAGTTACAAACTTAATTTTCCGGGTCCCTCGTTTTCGTATCAAGTAGCAAAAATATCCCTATATTTTTGATCCCATCTAGAACCATGCTCTGTACTGAACAAATGACAGTTTATAATAGAAATCTATGGTTTTACTCCGGGAAACAGTGATTACTAAACATAGCTATGCATCGAAAGACACGGTAGATTGGCGTGTCACGTCCGCGCACAATGGCGTATAAATAATATCATTACCGTGGCCGCGGATCGTCGTGTGATGCGCATGACCGTTGAATTTTATGCTTGTCTCTTATTAAACGGTTTTCAGTAGGGATGGGGTGAGTATGAATACGTGAGTACCATGGTGCAATAAATGATATTATGATAAGTACGTTTTACAAAGGAGTATGGAAAGTAAAGTACATTAAATTTCTTTGATGTCGACTGTACAGAAGGCGTTGTCATTACCATAGTCGCGGCTTTGATGTGGTGCAATTTCAATTCAATATGCATCCTCTCTTCTTCTTCTTCCTAGCTTTATCCCATTTACTTGCAATAATTAATTTCAATTCAATATGCATGTCAATTGAAAAGGCTTGCTTCTTATTAGACGGTTTTCAGAAGGCATTATAGCACGAGTATGGAGATGGCAGTGATACCTACCTGATATTATTGTAGTATCATTATCATTACCGTGACAGCTTTTATTTTACGATGATGGGATGAAAATATAATCCTCCACATCGATTTAGATGACGGCGACCTAGGCAATCGCGGGATTTTCCTTTCATGAGCTTTTATGTGCCTGACCAGGCCAAACTTGCTCTTAAACACTCTTTATACAATGAAAATACAGCATCCTCGTTCCCATGAAACTGCAAATTTTCCGCACTATCAGGAAAGCAAGCGTGGTACACGGTATCGCTTTTATAACAATGTTATATCCACGACCGCCATAAAATATTCTAATGCATAGCTATATGAGCCATTAGCACGGGACAGTTCTGTTTCTGCATGATTTAAAGTGAAAATGTGCATTTAGATTGTAGATAACATCTTAATATCTTGTTTGTGCTGATTAACATTAACACCTGATAAGTGTTTGTGGATAAACAAGTTGCCACTATGTATAAACAAGAATATATAAAATCATAGCAAGTTCGTTATACCTACACATAACTCAAACAAAAGTGATTTTAGTTTTGAAGTTCTCAAATGTCAAAGACTAAATTCAAAAACAGTTTGAAATTGTTAGATAGTTGCGTATCACGTTACACGTTCCAGTAAAGAAAGATAGTGTGAAATATAATGATAATGAAGAACCTTGTGTCAAAGTATAAAAAGTTATCGTTGTCATGTCGCCTTGACGCGGCGATGCGAACTTTGACATTGATAATGCAAAAGTCAAATGAAGCAACAATACATTGCATAACTTTGTAAAAAAGGAAACTTAAAATATGTAGTATGTATTGAATTGGATAAGTCTTCTTACTGTTTATAATACAAAAAAGTTTTCAAAAAGTTTCATTTTTATTGGTACATTCGTGACCATTGACATTTTGGATTGTAAATTTTGTAAAAAAATTCTTTTGTTATTGAAATTTTGGTTAATATAGAAAATATATGGATGTCGACTTATAATATTAATTGTCTGCAAATATACGCCATACGCTTAAATAATAATAGTACATTCTTACACAGATTGACTGAGTCCCACGGTAAGCTCAAGAAGGCTTGTGTTGCAGGTACTCAGACAACGATATACATATATAATATACAAATACTTATATACATAGAAAACATCCATGACTCAGGAACAAATATCTGCGTTCATTACACAAATAAATGCCCTTACCGGGATTCGAATCTGGGACCGCGGCGTAGCAGGCAGGGTCACTACGCGCTAGGCCAGACCGGTCGTCGATATAGATAAGAACTTTTTGGATAGACTACAAATCTTACCATTTTATAACACCAACACCATAAACGACCCTTTCCTTTTTATGATTTCCCTCTAATTGCAAACAGATGTCCCACAGACAAGATAAAAACTATATTTGTCTATGCCGTTGACGTTTATGCAATGCGCTAATGTTTTTGATTTATGTTTTTTCTCTATGGTTGCTATTACGAGTATGGTGGGCGTTTATTTGTGAACTTGATTGATGTCTTTATCGTAATGATAGTTTGTGATCAGCCTTTTGAAGATAATCTAATGTTGATATTTAGAAGGCTTTATCAACTGAATACAATTATGAAATTTTTGAGATAATACAATATATTAATCATGCAGGAACAATGTGAAAATTGTACGCACAACACAACCCTACGAAATATGCATAATTCATTTTGTGAAATAAAATTGGAAGATGCAGAAAATATTACATACTCATTGATTTAGAATAAATTTTCTCCGAAATTTACCACACTAACATACTTATACAAAATATCTACTAAGTATTATCAAAACTAATTACTACCTTAACTAACTTAAACGTCTAGCAGGCTTCCGTATAACCAATATTGCCTCCAGGCAACGCATTGTCAGTTTAATTACTACCAATAACCGAACATTCAATTATTGCATACAACATTGTTACATCAATCAGAGCACTAAACTAGGAACTTTGCAACTCCGGCAAAAACGACGTAACTCTCAAAACTTTGGAGTTACATACGTCGTTTTAGATACTAGATAGGGAAATGATATTGCAGCTCTGTCATTAGATATATGCATAATTGTATAGATCGATAATCGACCACTTGGCTAAAGGGGACAGATGTGCCAGTACATATATAAGACTCCATCCAGTATGTCATTAAGGATCTCCGGGATTTCATCATCATCACATTATGTTCCACTGGTGGAAACTAGGGTTTGCTCCCGGGAAATACCGGTACCGAAAGTACCGGGAATTCCCGGGATTTTTGGCCAAGCAAAGAACCGGGAAATCAACTTGAAAAATCCCGGTACTTTCGGTACTTTCGGGAAATACTTTTTAGTGACTTTTTTGCTACAAAATTTATTTATTTCTGTTTATATTCTTTATACAGTTAAAAAATAGGCGTAGGTACAGTAGGTACACGCGCCTAATTGCTATTTAATAGCGGGTGGCAGTGGCAGACTGGCTGTCGTAGCCACCGCGATACCCTAGCTAGTCCCGCTAGTCGGTAGTGAAGTTTTGTATTTTTGGTGAAGGTTTGTTATATTCATTTGTGTATTTATTTTTTGTCTCTCAAGTCTCAATCTTATTTCTCATTTGACTCCACCCGACGCGTAGGTATGTCTGTGTGTTCGCTAATTTTGCGATAGACTCAAAAACTACTATACTGAATTTCATACGTTTTTCACCTATGTATGAATATAGTGATTCTTCAGGAAGGTTTAAGGTTTTGTTATTATTAATTGATTAAAACATGACGATATGTGTTAATCAAGTCGGTAAAAATGACTTAAATGACGTTGCTTAAGAGCTTCAACCGAAAACCCTGCCCATACCGATCGACATATAACAAAATAATGTATGGTGGAATTGTACCTCTTATACATATACATATGTAGGTCTAGAAAAAACTTGGCGATGGCTTATGTTTAACTTTTAAGGATAACTGCTATAAACATGTTAACTTTTAGAAAACGTTTAAATATAATGTGGTGTCGCGGTATTCCAAAGTTTCAAGAAAATTACCAACTTTCTCGAGAACGTTCCCTCTGATTAGCCAAAAATAGTACACTATGTTTTGTTTCCTTTAGTTTACATACTTTGCTTCAAATGACGTGTTTGGGGAATTTTGTTTAGGTTTTACTGCCGGTCTATAATCAGTTATTATATTTCTTTAGTAGTATTTGTTTTATTTCTTTTACTAAGCGATTAAAAATCTCCCAGTAATGTCAGATCCACGTCAGATCGCTTAATCGGAGCAATGTATTGCAACAGTAACCATTGGTGCCTATGGTTGCCACATGGTCGGATTGGTCGGGTTTAGGCGGAATTCTCAAGATTTTTTGCTTCTTCTCCCGAATTCCGATTTATAATAAGTAATAAAAAAGACAGATAAAATAATGCGCCGAGCGAAGCCGGGGTGGCTCGGTTATAGTAATATAATAATAAAAGACGTAACATCCCAAAAAAATGTTGTGTTTTATTTAAAAAAGCGAAATAATTAGACCAGTCCCGAAAGTACCGAAAATCCCGGGAAATCCCGGTTCCATATTGCTTCGGTACCGAAAATCCCGGTTCTTTAAAACAGTACCGGTACTGCAATCCCTAGTGGAAACACAGTACAAGGCTATCTTATTGGACGCTGAACTTTCCTTATACAGAAGACATTCACATTCGCCAACAAACTGTCCACAGTTTGGCGAAAATATTTGTGTACCGTAGGGTACACTTAAGTTTTCTTATAAATAAATTTAAAAAAAAGTAGCTGAAAAATATATCGAATTTTCGTTATCACCGTGCAATATAAATGCAAAAAATTCAAAAAAGTTAAATCAGTTATAACATGCTTATTTGCAACAATTACAATAACTACAACCACTTGTAACTAAGTACATATTTTATTTTCGTTTGTTTGTTATGTAGTCTCCCTAAAAGTGAAATTATTTTCCTCTTTACACTATACTTGGCGGTATGCATCCAGCCTTTTCCCGTTGTCATTAGCCTATATTTTCTTCTTTCTTTTTTATCTTCTTACAAGGTTACCTTTAGTCAGATCTAAGTGCTTGTTATCAACTATGAGAACAGCCTAATAATTTCCGAATTGATTTCCTTTCATATCGATAATTGGCGATACTGTAGCCTCGGGGTCGCGAGCTATGTTTCGATTTCACTACGAATTACTGCTAATTGTATTGCTTCATTTCTTTGCATCGACTACCTTATAGAATGTTATTTATTTTCCTCTATATTCTTGTCTAGTGGACAATTTATGACACTAAATATTTTGCTAGTGACGGGTCTCACAACAAAACAGAAGGTTATTGTAAAATTGCAAGGCATACAGGAAATCACTACACATTAGAAAAGTATTACTACTCGTAGCTTGACCCTAGAGAAGATCGTGTATTTTCTGGATATAAACTCAAACGTCTAGCAGTTGATTATATAACAGACTGAGCAAACCAAGCCAAATGTACAATAAAATATAATAAAGAGTTTTAATTGGATATAACTCCTTTAATACACTTGAACTGGACAGCGGCTGTTTATTTTAAAGGCGGCGAATAGACTGTCTGGCGGATGGTTGAGTGGCAGAGAATGCTATTAATGCTATTTCTACAACATCTGGTCGTGACGAAGTCCACGTGTGCAATATTAGGATTTACAAAACATTGGATTTTCTAGATTTATTTGATCACTTTTTAGGGTTCCGTAGTCAACTAGGAACCCTTATAGTTTCGCCATGTCTGTCTGTCCGTCCGTCCGTCCGTCCGTCCGTCCGTCCGTCCGTCCGTCCGTCCGTCCGTCCGTCCGTCCGTCCGTCCGCCCGCGGATAATCTCAGTAACCGTTAGCACTAGACAGCTGAAATTTGGTACCAATATGTATATCAATCACGCCAACAAAGTGCAAAAATAAAAAATGGAAAAAAATGTTTTATTGGGGTACCCCCCCTACATGTAAAGTGGGGGCTGATTTTTTTTTCATTCCAACCCTAACGTGTGATATATTGTTGGATAGGTATTTAAAAATGAATAAGGTTTTGCTAAGATCGTTTTTTGATAATATTTATATTTTCGGAAATAATCGCTCCTAAAGGAAAAAAAAGTGCGTCCCCCCCCTCTAACTTTTGAACCATATGTTTAAAAAATATGAAAAAAATCACAAAAGTAGAACTTTATAAAGACTTTCTAGGAAAATTGTTTTGAACTTGATAGGTTCAGTAGTTTTTGAGAAAAATACGGATTACTACGGAACCCTACACTGAGCGTGGCCCGACACGCGCTTGGCCGGTTTTTATGATTATCAATCTACCCATCTATATGGGAATGCCTAAAAAAATTATGCATGCACAAACTGCTGGCATGAAAATAAACAAATATAATTTAAATTCTATATTGACATTGATATTTACCGCGAAAAATATCGATAAAACAAGAGTTTAGAAACAAAACACGTTCATAGACAATGAAACATGATCATGTTATTATGTCAAGTTACTAAAAAAGTTTCCCAAGAAAAAACAAGAAACTAATACGACCGATACCGACCTATTTTCACCGACCTGATTCTTAATTTGAATGTAGGATACGAAAACATTACTATTGGTTTAATGTACCGGGTTATCACTATGTGGCAGGAAAGACGGTAATGACGGTAATGAAATATCATTACCGTCTACACATCATTTTACGCGACCTGGATCCGAGATTACACACCAATCTTGCATGTTCTAATTAGCGATCGGCGCGAATCAGTTGCTATACTTAATATATCAGAAGCAATATTTAGATTTATGAAATATGATATTAATCTGTTTCAATGTCAGTACGTTCTGTGTGCACATTGGCAGACCTAACCAATTTGTGGTAGTATTCACAATTTTGATCAATAAAGATTGTTGTATTCAGTCATGCGTGTAAACTGTAGTTTTTAAACATACCTACATATATAATTGTACATGTTACGCCGTGTTTTGCGTGGGCGACGGTCGCGCGACCGTCGCGCGACCGTCGCGCGACCGTCGCCGTCGCGTCTCATACTTCCATATCGATAAGGTTTGATTTCGTATGCGTCGCATCGCCGTCGCGCGACCATCGCGCGACCGTCGCCCACGCAAGCCACGGCGTTAGAGCATTTGGTATTTACGTGATCTACTCGTTTTAATAAAACTCGTAAAAATAAAGGTACTTACCTACATACTACTGTTATAACTTAATAGGTACTTACAAACCAAGCATGCACTAGAAAGTACCTACGTCTAAATACAGCTGAGGTGTGGAAACTTTTTCATCATAGCACGTCTATTTATGGCTGAGACTAAACTTAGACTTCATAAACATCAAACAAAGGAAAGGTCTCAAGGACCCCTGACCTCGCCAGATTTGAACCTGCGACCTGTATAATGCAGGTTCAATAAATGGATCGTCACGAAATGGGACGAGCGACAACTTTATAACTAAAAAACCGTTTGAATAGAGTTCGTGCTCGGAAAATTTCGTTTCCTTGAGACTTAAACACAATAAATACTAGCTTTATTCATAAATATTTTTGTTTTTCAACTCAATACATAATGAAATCATCATCATCATCATCCTCCTTGCGTTATCCCGGCATTTGCCACGGCTCATGGGAGCCTGGGGTCCGCTATGACAACTAATCCCAAGATTTGGCGTAGGCACTAGTTTTTACGAAAGCGACTGCCATCTGACCTTCCAACCAGAAGGGTAAACTAGACCTCATTGGAATTAGTCTGGTTTCCTCACGATGTTTTCCTTCACCGAAAAGCGACTGGCAAATATCAAATGACATTTCGCACATAAATTCCGAAAAACATTGGTGCGAGCCAGGGTCGACCAGCCGCGACCTCCGGAATGAAAGTCGCACGTACTTACCGCTAGGCTACCAGCACTACATAATGAAATACAGCAACAAAAGTAAAGATCAGAACAGGCGGCTATATCACTACAATGAGATCGATTTTATAACTTAAAAGTTGGTAGATAATATTTATATGGACAGTTCACTAATATTAATTTCATTATCACAAAAAAACTACAACTATCATTCTAACTGTACCTATATTGAACCAAGTAGAAATTAAAAATAAAAACAAGAGAAAACCTTGAAATAAGATTTTTTTTTTCATTTGAAAAACAGAATCCTAAAAAGGAAAATTTAATCTTGAACATACAGTCGCGGTGGGAGGGAATAAGTATCCGAGGGACTTTTTGACGGGTAATGAAAGAAAAATTACTAACATCTCGGAATAGTCGCAACGCTGTCGACGAAATTAAGTTTGGGGGGTGACGGGAGGGATGAATGAGAATGAAAGAATGGAATTTAAAAAGAACTGGTACACATTTTCTGGGATTGCGTTGGTTATTGAATATTAAAGAAGCAATGAAGGACAAAAGTGTTTTTGATAATAATGATATTATACATTTACTTGTCTGCCAACCAAATTTGTAAGAAATGTATAGTCAATAATTTACTACAAGTTGAGTAAACGTCGCTCTAGACTTGACACTAACATATCATTCCATATTGTATGATCTCGTTGTGAAAATTGTAAATTGAACTATGAGCTTTTTCCATTATACTCGTGTGAATAAATAATACTACAGGTACTAAATTAATACTATATTAAAGCAAAGACTAACAAGTTTCTGCTCCTAACCGTGTGACCTAAATCTTGACTACCAATTGGATTAAAACAATAAGTTACGTAATTTAAAAAATCTATCAACAACGCAAATATCCCACAGCGTAGTCATTACCGTGATTATTAATTTAATTAAACAAACAACAGCCTCAGCGATGTCACTCCCCGTCATTCCGCTCTCATTGCGTCGACGGGAATGACATCGGGCGCGCAGCAATAACATTTTAAACGCGAATTCTGTATCAAATGAACTTGACTGAACATTATGAAGACGGGTTCATTTTGTCTTAAACTGCCGAGTTGACTTGAATTATATTGATTAAATAGAACAGACGTTTCATAATTTAGATACGAGTATTTACTTAGCGTTTATTAAAAGCAAGCAATGCTGAGTCTTACAATTTTCATTTCGTAGATGTTTTCTTGGCTTCTACATTGATATTTTTGTTTAGTCTAAAGCTATCCAATTTCAGCGTATCTATCTATTTAAATACCTATATGAGTATGAGTATTTTAAACTTTTATCCGAAAGAATACCAGACTTACAAATTATCACCTACAAAAAATAGCTATCAACGAATTTTAAATTTAAGAAAAATACATCAGTAAGAATGGATATGTAAAATGTTATAACTGCGCCGATAAAATAGTCACGCGATAAACGATAAAACATCAGACCATCCCATATCGCACTTACAAATATGTGCGAAAGGGACGGCCTGATGTTATATCATTTATCACGCGACCATGATTGAACTCCTGGTAATAAAAGACCTATCCTAAATGCAAACAGAATAGCACGATTCAATTCCACTAATTTAAACAAATCAAAAACACTTTAAACACTATTAATGGCAATGAAAAAATCATTACCGTAATAATACAATCAAGAAAAAGTGAATTTCAAGAAAATAATCTCATCTCCATAGAACCGTATACGTATTTAGGACCTTTTGAAGTTATTTAGTGAAAAGTTGTAAATTCATTGCAAACCGCGATAATTCGTTTGAGTAAACAATTTTGTGGGAGTCTAGCTGATAAGTCGTTATCTTTTAGTAAATACTCGTTGAAGTTGGATAACGTTTGCGTATCATGAGAATAAATAAATAAAAATACTTGAACTGTATTTTTATTTATTCATTCTCATGATACGCAAATTATGTTATGTGATTCGAAGGTTAGACTTCTGTGTGTGTTAACTTTAATTAGTTTTTGAGAGTGCAAACTGGGACGCTCATAAAATTATTTTCTACACTTTATGCACTGCTCTGAAAGTTATAATTTAAATCGGTTCTGTTTTCTGATTTTTATTAAATAGACTGTTTATGTTTTAATGACCGACCTCACCCGCTAAATTGTAATTGCCAACCCTTCTGGGGTGTCCATGGGCGGCATGTGATCGCTTACCATCTGATAAAAAAGTAACGCAAATAATTTTTTCCTGTATTTGCACAATGGCCATTTTCATGTCTAAATGTAAATATAAAAACTTTTTGTTTGAAATTTTACATGCAAATTTTTCGTAAAAATCTGTTTCTAAACGTTTTTATTCAGGCATACATTTTTACTATTTTTAAAACCTGTACAGGATTTAAAAATAGTAAAAATGTATGCCTAAACCTAGCACGTCCAATTAAAATTATTATCCAGACAAAACTAGATGGTAACCCGACCGCTTCGAGGGTTCTGCATAATTTATACTCCAGAAAGAATTGCGTGGCCCCATGTTTACATTTGTCTTCTTGATTTTCCGGAGGGATTATTCCTTCTCTTTCCCTCTTCGATAATGTGAGCAGGATGATAAATTTTCAGGCAGGAAGTCAGGGAGAAACGATTTAAAAAAGGCTGGATTGAAAGGGATTTACCAGGGAGCAAGCATCGGTTCCTTAGAGATGAAATGTGTTTTGGCTTTTGCTTGGCTTTGGCTTATCGTTATTTACATAATGTACATCAATCACGAGATAGCTACGTAGTCATTGACAGACAGATTCAGTACAAAGAAAATATTGAGAAAAATATAGGAAATACTTTGAAATACCAATTATTGCCTGACTGTCTGAAGAGTTGAAGACTTAGGTTAGGGTAGATACTTTAGATACCCGAAATAAATGAAAAACGGCATTTTATGTTTAAGAATCGAAGGATTTGGTACACGAAATCTATCGTACGAGTGTATGTATGTATGTATGTATGTATGTATGTTACTAGCGTTAGCTATTTATCTTAAATCTTGTCATTATGTACTCCCTCGCAGTTTTTTACACTAGTTCATCTTTGTACGCATTTATTGTATTATATATGTATAACAAAAACTGAAGATGGTATCTCATAATCTTCACGTTCCTATCTTTTAACCCTTTTCAATCGCCAATTATAAATAAAATAATTTACAACCTGTCTCGTTTGGCGTTCAAATTATTCAAAAATCGGTCACGCTCTCTGGTGGCGCGATTCGCAACTAACTGAACGAGCAGGTTTCTAAACGAAATCCGGTCATCCATTATAGTTAGTTTTTGTTTTTTTAGGCGCGAAAAATATTCGGTCGCGATAATATTTTTTTATTGGTCGGAATTTTTCACGCTTCGTTAAATAGAAACGCGATTCTCTGAATGCATATTTTTTAATAAAAAAAACTTTGAGGTTTTTTATTGTCATAACCGCAGTGGCGAGACTAACGATTGATTTAAATATAACTTGTAAAATTTATAATTTTAAGCCAGATAGAGTATGTTCAGAAAAAGAAGGGTTACTTTTACATAACCGCATTATTTAGGACTCGTATTTACTTCGGATATCCGAAACCATTTCAAATGCGAATCGTATTTCTTCTTTAACCTTTAGTACTTATCTGTTAATTCTTAAATTAAGAAGGTATGCACCTTATACCTCAAAAATAAGGCCCATTTTTCAGCTTTTCAGGGCCCTTAGGGCCGATAAACGTTTCTTTCCTCGTTTCGTTTCCATTTTACGACTGAACGGTGTGTTTTGGAATTGTTTTTATGGTTCCTAGTAAAGCCCATGCGCTGAATTATTAAATTAAATTTAGTAGAACAGGCCGCTGTGAAACCTCGTTTTATTGGAGGATTTTAGGGTTCCGCACGTGAAGGGTAAAACGGGGCCTTATTACTAAGGGTCGGTTGTATCAAACCGTCTATCACTTCGCTAAATAAGAGTCTATGGGAAGTTTCACTGATATCTGCTGCCATATGTTGATTAGACTAGTAACTATGGTCGGCGCAACTTGTCCTAATCATAAGAGTCTGCTGTCAGTCCGTCTGTCCGTTCGTCTTTCACCAGATTGTGTAGTATCTCATGAAGCGCGACAGTTAGACATTTGAAATGTTCACAGTTGACATGTTTCAACTATAACAACAAATTTTAAAAACAAAAATAAATAAACATTTGAGTGGGGTTTCCAATGATCCCATACATGTACAGACATGGTTTTTTCGCAGATGTTATAGATAGTGGGTACGGAATCTTTCCTGCGTGAGTCCGACTCGCACTTGGCCGGTTCTTATTTATTTACGCGAATTTAGAAGAGTGACTGTCTCGCTCTAGTGTAAGATTATGGGTCTTGCCCTTGGGAGAAACCCGACCCCGAAGCAGAAAGGAACAAACGCTCGTAGATATTTCGCTCTATCGCTCTTGCGTATTGGCGCGACAGAGCCAGACTACCTTTCGCGGCGTTTCGTTTTTGTTTCGCGTCGCAGAAATGCCATTCGGCTACGGCACCAGGACCGGGATAAGTATCGTGGACGAAGAAAGGCTTTTATGCTCAAGGATAAAATGATGATCATGATGATTGCTTATGAAGCATAAAGATCCTTTATTATAGAAACGCCACATTTACCCAACATAAATTACACCTAGACGTATAATTACTTGCCCACGCGCAGAACGGGACAAATTTCACAATCACGCCCACAAACAAGTGAAGTATTTACTCGAAAACGTTTTTCTAAGATTATAATGTCGGATTTGCATTGACGTTAGATAAGGGTATAATGAGAGGTTTGGCGCCTAGACGGTAGATCTCGCTAGGTGGCGCCAGTGTGGCGCGGGGCTGTAGATCGCTCACTCACTAGAGGTAGCATAATTATCTGCGACTAATTAACATAGATTAAGTAATCGACATAACATAGATTATCCAAGTTACTGAACTGATTAGTTTCAAAGTGTTTTGTCCCTTTCTCACACGTACATAAATCAACATAACAGAATGGGGCAAACTTTTTAATGAATAAGGGTACAAAACTCAAGACGATATTCCCAGCCTCAGCTGCTTAAAATTTAATCATCCCATTAATAAATAAAATAAAACATCCTAAACTACCCAGTTTATTTAACGTCAATCTTTAAATCAATATAAAATGTTCTTCTTCTTCTTCTGGTGCCATGGCCATCTAATGGGCGTCGGCGGTCAGCATGGCATTAAGCTTTCTGGTCTTTACCAAATGTTCAAAATCATTTTTTAAACTTGCAGTATATTTGAGTTACGCGGCTGCAGACTTTTTTTATTTTATTAGCCAAGAAGCCTGGTCATATAGCTAATAATTCTGTTTAAAAAAAACGAATAATGTTAGAAGGTATTTCATGTCTTAAGGCCACTTGCACCAACCATTTAACTCAGGGTTAGTGGGCTGTCATCTGTCAAATTCCATATAAAATGGTGGGTTAAACCTCGGGTTAACCCTCTATTTTCGTTCGTGCAAGTGGCCCTTACTAATTAATCTTCATGCATTAAGCCCAGGTCATTTAGGTAAAATTAAAAAAAAATCGAGATGAAATTTAAATTGTTCAAAGAAGCAATCAATATAATATAACATACGATGAAGTGCGACGAAATGGCCTCCTCTCAGCAAGATCAGCTTCCAGGCATAGACTAGCAGATTTCCAAGTCAATGCCAAGTCTACTGGAGGTAATCTACGGCAGTGGCGCAAGCGCAGGCGATCATAGATCACCACTGATTGGATTCGTTTTTGCAATTAGTGAGCAAACACTCGCAAGGCATTAAATAAAGGAGAGCTTTTTCCTTAGATGTGTGTGAAAGTTTGAGTTTCCTATGTTTAACTGCGCATTTTACTGTTAGTTTTAAGGTACACGTACTAAGTTTAAGTATGTATTGAGGAGGTAATGTTTATTGATAAGCATCGGTTCCATAAGTCGAGTTTTATATTAAATAGGCACTATATTAAACAATAGAATAAAAAAAATATATGACATTTTGACCAGCAGATGTAACAATCCCCAGCAGATGTAGCCCCGTGTGGTGACGAGTTAAGAATTTCACCACCCCCTTTCTTCCCGTAGGTGTCGTAGAAGTCGACTGTGGGATATGGGTTAAATTGTGGCGTAGGCGAGAGGCTGGCTACCTGTCACTGCAATATCACAATTTGGATTTCTTTCAACCCCTTTTTGCCAAGAGTGGCACTAAAACTTACTAGTTCATGTGCTCTGCCTACCCCTTTATGGGATACAGGCGTGATTATATATGTATGTATGTATGTAGATGTAACAATTTTCATAAATCGATAATACAAGATAAGCACCGTAGTACTCCCAGAGTTTTCTAGCGATTTTACACTACAGGGATATAATTATAACTTATTTTTCAGTACAGATGGTCGTTTTTTTACGCACTAGTTCGAGAAGTGGTTCATTATATGCCAGGTCGAAACTTCGGAGGCTCATCTGTACTGAAAAACGTCGTACGATACACGTGCGAAAAGGAAATTCGTAACTAATTTCGTGTCGATTTAAAACACTCCCTTCGGAACTTCCTTTTTTACGCACTTGTATCGTAATGTACTATTTGTGCCCAATAAATAATACAATTTTCAATATGACTACAGTATGTCTATGTTCATCAAATCATCATCCTCCTTGCGTTATCCTGGCATTTGCCACGGCTCATGTTCACGGCTCACTTGCGGTCCGTTGACAACTAATCCGAAGAATTGTCGCAGGCACTAGTTTTACGAAAGTCCCGGCATTCGCTACGGCTTATGAGAGCCTGAAGTCCGCATTGACAATGGAATTATGACTACAATATGTAAATAAAAATAGTAATAAACACATAAGGAACGGTAAAGCGTGTGTGTAAAAAGCTCGACCGGCGACCTGTCACTGCGCAGGTCGAGGTCCCGCCCACAGCCGCCCGCGCACGGCGCCGTCTGACTTGACTTACTGTTCCTTATCGAAGCGCATTTACTTTCGCGTAGAAGGTTTTTGCGAAACGAGAAGCATTCGAGTCATAATCCAGGGAAAGATCTGGGCTGGGCCATTTTTTTCAAAGTTCTCCACCCCATTTTTTTTTAGATTTGGAAATTTTTATGTGTTTTCCACTCAGAATCGCGAGCTCTTCAATCCTAATAGGAGAAAAAAGTCTCCCAAGGATTTTTGAATGGAAGGTTCGATAAAATGTATGGAAATCTTGGGACATTTTTTTTCTCCTATCAGGATCGAAAGAGCTCTCGATTCTGAGTATGAATCGCGTAAAAAATACCCATGTTACAAAAAAAGTGGGGTGGACAACTTTGAAAAAATGGCCCATCTAAGTGCGTTTTCACATTATCCGATCCGATATCGGATGTCGGACCGTTATCCCATACATTACAGGCGCCATCTTGGATTTTTTCTATTGAAATCCTTCCGACATCCGATATCGGATCGGATAATGTGAAAACGCACTAAGGGAAAAGACCATCCGGACGACGGCGTACCTCTTGGCTCAAAAATCTACGAACATGATTTAAACAAAGTCCGTATAGTCCTTATGACAGCCAACCTTCGGTAGGAGATGGCACTGGAATGTTTTAAATTGAAGATGAAATGAAGGCTTTAAATTTATGGTTCTGTGAAATGTAGCCTTCGCGATCGCGAAACCCGAAAAAATACATGAAAATCGCTTGCGAAATGTGGCCGTAAATAATGTCTTCAGACATTTTTTTCCTGTTCAAATTGAGATGTTTGAAGTATATTATCTTACACAAAATAAACAGGCCACAAGGACTCTATACCAGGTCTTGTGAAGGAGAGATAAGACCTGAGATGACGTGTGTATAAGTATAAGCACAGTCCTCTTCACGTCAACGTTGCTCGACTTGCTTGGTTGCTATTTATGTTCTTATTATTTACTAAGTACATTTTTTTAGAACCGACTGAACAATGACAGATTGATACTCCTAAGACTTCTAAGTATAAGTTTATCTTATTATTTCAATCGCTCTTTTTCCTTTATTTCAGTACTCAAGTTTAAGTTTTCCAACCATTGTTCCATGATATTTAAGAGAAATAGGTCCCATGGAATGACAGGGCGACACTACATCTGGAAACACCACCCCGTCGAGATTAAGAAATAAAATCAAATCAATCAAATTTCCTTCCATCTTGGCATTTACTGCAATTTCTTTATAAGGACAATCTAGCTATGATAGTCGTGAGTTACGGAATAGAGAATGGCATCCCTAGAAATGATGTGGGAAAGATCACTGATAGGCATTTCTCAACTGAAACGGTTTCGCCATTTTGCTTTTTCACAAGAAACCTAATAGTTCGTCCCAAACGTACAGTAGATACTCGTACTAGATAAGGCAGATTAAGGCAGGAAAAGGTTTACTTCAGTCTGCAGCTGATACGTCATTATCACCTAGGCCTTTGTCTCATTTACTTGGGGTCGGCCTCCCCGTCCTTTTCTTCCATTCTGCACGATTGAGTGCAAGATCGGCGTCTGTATTGTGGTCTTTCAGTCTGCAGCTGATACGTAACATAATATATTCACTAATTAGTGACTCACTCATATATACATGATTCGATTTGTAGAACCACTTAGATGGTTGGCACTACTAAACTAATGCGTTTCCCCAAAATCTTTCGGCTGACTGCTGAACTGCTGTGAGTTAACCTATCACTCAAATCCTCTCCATGACCCTCAAACTTTTAAGAATAAAGCGTGCTTCCATCTTAACCGGAAACGTACTTTTGTTTTCATTTATGGGTTTTAGTGTAACCATCTACAGACTAGCCGAGGTGAAGACGTGGCCTACGATGGAGCGAGCTCGCCCAGAAATTGCCGGTTTAGTGCTTACCCTTGATTTCATCCAATCCTTTAGAGTGCAGCGTGTTTGCACTGCTCGTTTGTTTGGCTATAGATTGGAAGGAAATCCAGCTTTGATCTTACTACCAAGCAGCCCGTACCACTGAACACATACAATCTGCAGTTGTCTGTCCGTCTGTCAGTTTCCCAATCGGCCGGCAGGTGAGGACAAGTACGCCCACCACGGCGCCGGCGCGCGTAGGAGCACATTCCCCCGTCGCGTCCAGTTATGTACGGCTAGACAAAAACCGCTTTATAAATGGCGATTTAAGTGATCTGAGTTCTGAGGATTTATGCCACTGGTAGACACTGCCCAAGGCGTGTATAGGTACTGCTACATTTTTTGTTCGACGAAGTAGGAAAACTGCAACATCTTTCAGTGCTGGGGACTATTTGATGCTTGCTTGGTAGAAGAAAGTGTCATCAGACCATTTCACTGCGATGACTGCTAGTTCAGATTTATCGAATTCTCCATATTTCAAGGCGTATTTCATGAAATATAATATGTCAAATCTTTCCTATTGAAGTCGCAAAATGAGCAAAGGTAAGAGAATCTAAAGACAATTACGCTGCAGAATTATTTATTTATGTACTTACTACTAACTTTTGCCCGCGCGGCTTCGCTCCCGCGTTAGAAAGAGACATAAAGTAGCCTATGTCACTCTCCATCCCTTCAACTATCTCCACTTAAAAAATCACGTCATTCCGTCGTCATATTAAGTATGGATATGTATAATATGTACTACCCATATTACCCGTTTTATAGGCGTAAGAGACCCTTTCTGCTCTCGTATTTGCGCCTTCTACATTATTTTTATATAGCGTATAATGGTGTCCCACTGCTGGGCAAAGGCATCTCCCCATAACCTCCATGACTCCCAGTTTAGTGTCTCTTCCGGCCAGTAATTAGGTGTCTAGGTGATCCCTCCAGCTCCTACGTAAAAGTGTTAAATCTGGTTTAGTAAATTTTCAGTTAAACTTTCTCGTTAAGTGGAACGGAAACGAATAACAGACATAAACTGTATTTTACAGTGACAGTAACAGTGTTTAGCATACTAGAGGTAGGATGTAAACCTCAATACTTGCTTTTACCCGCGTTTCGAAAGTAACCACTAACTCAATTTCTCCATTTAAAATTGGGGCGTCAATTTAATTGTACACTCTTTTTTCTGTGTACTTGACACAGCAAAAAGGAGCGTACAAGTTTCTAATGGGTTTTCAACGCGCACGTGACACTCCTTGAGTTGGTGACGGTGACCGCTTTCCATCAGGCGGACCGTATGCTTGTTTGCCACCGACGTAGTATAAAAAAAATTTGAAGCTCGTATGACTATATTTTTGCACAAACACAAAATGGTGGTAGGCAGAGCTTCAGTCAGTAGCGTGTATTTAGAGCACCCCAGCCGGCGTATATGCTTCCAATTTTATCACTTATCCACGTGGACGACATCTGTCACTCTCACACAGACATACTTGCCAAAGCGTGACGGATACTTTATCCACATAGATAAGTGATAAAATTGGAAGCATGATACGCCGGCAGGGGTTCTGACGCTTACAACAGAAGTATAATACTTTTACATAGTAGGTAAACTTTTACCATAACTGGGTATATTTTGACAGACTAGCCTCAGATCACTGTAATTAGTCATTCTTAATACGCTGTCAATATAGACTAAAAAGTGATCGAAGACATTTCGTAGTTTTTCTACCATCGCATAAAGATTTATTTAGTTTTTCAAATATTTATATCGCAAAATTTTCACTTTCATATATGGGTCGCTACGCAATGCTGTTAAATATGACATATAAGTAAATATTAAATAATTTGTATAATAATTTAAGATTAAGTTGGAAAAGCCAAACTTCACGACCAGACGACCACGCATCAACCGATGGGCATAGGCGATTGCGTATAGCATGACTTATTACTTTATTAGTTTCTATTCGAAATTGGTTTAAATATTGATAGTTGTATTGATATTTTAATCAGTAACACGATAGATACAAGTTTCTACATAATAGGTCTTAACTCTACAAATCGTAAAATTACAAAATCTACTTTTTGATCAACATTTTTCTTTAGAAATGTCAGCTAATCACATCCGTAAATAAATTGTACCACCTGAAAACCATAATATACATAATTACTGTAGAGTAAGTAGGTACCTAATTACTATTAACTACTCAGGGCAAGAAAATATGTAGTAAGTAAGTAAGTAAACATTCTTTATTACACCATTTTAGTATGTAGCATAATGTAGTAAAATACATATTCACATGATATCTGTCCTATTTGCAATTTCCATACAAGGATGGGATACGCAGTACCTACGCACCCAATTTGGTAAAACTAAGAACATCTTTATATCATCTAATCAAACTTCGCCATAAAATATTATCAGTAAAACTTCGCCCGACCATAAATGTAAAAGCACAACCCAGTCGGGAGCAAACCCAGACGCTTTTCCACTAAAAATATATTACAATAAGCTATCTTTTTTACGATGTGGTAAAAAGCAAGTATATTCTCTAGACTGCAAAAAGCTAGTTTATAAGCCAACCTAGAATTCCCACCGCAGTACGACCAATACGGTATCCAACTAGATCTATTTTATTGGATGGCATAAAAACGAGTAAAAAAGATAAAACATCATAATATCTATCTAATAAAACTACTATCAAATAGATGACGAGCCTTACTATAACTTGTTTTTATTTAAAACGAAAGAAGGCACAAACGATGGACGAACCTATAAAAGTATTAAAGTTCTACAACTTATGTCATTCTTGTTTAGAACCATAGACAAGCCGCGGCCAGCTGAGTATCTTCTTAAAATGGATTATCTGGCAAAGGATGTACCTCAAATAACATTAAATAAGATAAACATTGTACCGATATGGACTAAGAACTTCACCTCAAATAACATTAAATAAGATAAACATTGTACCGATATGGACAAGAAGCTTTCTGCTTTATCGACTACGCAAAGGCGTTTGACTGCATAAGCTGGTCTAAAATGTTCGAGGTGATGAAGGAGATGGGTATACCCGAACACCTGGTGTTCCTTGTGCAGAACCTGTATTTGGACGGCAGCTCAAAAGTTCGCATAGAAGACGCAGTATCGGCACCTTTAAAACCGGAGAGAGGAGTCCGACAAGGCTGTATACTATCTCCCCAGCTTTTCAACCTGGTTGGTGAACACATCATGCGCCGTGTGCTGGATGGTTGGACCGGAGGGATAAAGATTGGTGGCCATCTAATCAACAATCTGCGATTTGCTGACGATACCACGATTGTTGGAGCTAGCGAAGCGGAACTCTCCGAACTACTGCACAGGATTGAACTGATAAGCGCTGAGTACGGGCTTCTCATCAACCGTAGCAAGACCAAATTGATGTTTGTGGACCGAGGTGGTAAAATGGATAGAACTAATGAGCTGCGTGACCTGGATACTGTGCAAGAATTTGTCTACCTTGGATCACTAATCTGCAACAATGGAGACTGCGACAGGGAAGTTGTAAGGCGAGGACAAATGGCCAAATCAGCTGTTAAGCGTCTGGAGAAAATATGGAGGAACCGCAATATCAAACGCAGTACAAAAGTACGCCTCATGCGCACACTAGTTTTCTCCATCTTTCTCTATGCAGCGGAAACTTGGACATTAAAAGAGCAAACGGTGGCCAGGATAGATGCGTTCGAAATGTGGTGTTGGCGTAAAATGTTGGGAATTTCTTGGACAGCACGTCGCACTAACGTATCTATTCTACAAGAGCTCAATGTCAAGACTCGCCTCTCTGCTATCTGCCGGGAGAGAATTATAGGCTTCTTTGGCCATTTGGCCAGACGAGATCCTGACAGCCTTGAGAAGGCGTTGATCGTCGGACCAGTGGAGGGCCATCGTAAAAGAGCCGGATTACCCACGCGCTGGTTCAACACAATAAAGAAGGTCACGCGCGTTGGGCTCCAGGGATCCTTTAGGAAGGCAAAAGATCGGCCTGAGTGGAGAGCACTGCAACGTCTGCAACGTACAGCGACTTATGGTGGTCACGACCCTCAGTCATGAGGTTTCGACGAAGAAGAAGAAGAAGAACTTCACGTAATCTATGATAAATTTATTGATAGTCCGGCTTGGAAAATTAGCCTTTATCTCTTTTTAATAAAGTTGTATACACGCTACATACTCACTTAAGACTTTAAAAACGGCTTATGTATTTCGAAATGTAAGGGACTTAAAACATTGTATCATATTTGGAACAAGGGCCGGTCCCACGGCCTCCTACGCATATAGGGTGAGTCTAGTTCATTTCTCATTTACATGACGCCATTTCATGAATTCTTCCAACGCTATAAAACGATTGCGAAAAATCTCCGGGACGACATTCCTGTGAATACGTAAACTATTATGACACCTTTTTTGGCCCTGTTATCTCCGGGCGGCTGTATAAACAGTTCGAGCGCCAGCGGAAAAAGAAAAAAAACTGTACCATAAACAACGAAAAAGTGGTGGTTTGAAGGTGGTTTGAAGTATGGTCAACTACATAGTAAAAAAAGTTTGTCTACTTTTTTAAAATGTTCAAAGGAAGGAGAAGACTACATTAAAGAAGACACTTCGTGAGGTAATTTTTGTACCATTAGGTTATCGTATTGTAATAAAATAGGTACTATAAATACATAATTCTAATGATTACAGATCTTAAACGATTTGAGTTAACTAATTAAAGTTAAAAAAGTATTTTTAATGAAATGTCTGATCTGTCGTCTAAAAGTGTCAACCATTGGGACATGTACCCTATCAATTCGATGTTTAATGGCACAATACATTAAACCCGACATAAAGCGCGCCGTAATATACTACTCAGTAATTATGCTGCCAGACCTGCATAATGCAACAGGCTCCATGCATCTGACGTTTGATTTGATTCTCTGTAAATGGCAATGTCATTGTTTATTTATAATGCTGCGTTGAGAAATAGACTGTAGGTGCGGTGGACGGTTTGAGAGTTCAACGGTTGTGATATCAAAGATGTGTTGTGATCTCGTTCACTGCAATACGTGTTTTTAATGCCTTACCAGTTGACATAAAGATGTTGGAGGGTAATAGATATAAGCTTAAGTTAAAAAATTGGTTGATAGAAAATGTTTTCTACGACCTAAATGAGTTTTTTCTGAAATATCCCGGGTAATAATTATAAGTTAGCCAGTAAGCTAATATAGTCAGTAGTTTTTTAAGAATATTGTACGCTCGAAATGGGCAACTGTTGATACCGAATTTCCTGTATATCATACCGTCTTATGTACACAGTTAACAACGAATAAAAAAATAAAAAAATGTTTCACAGAAGGCAACAGGTATCAAATTAATTCAATTGTGTATCATACACAAAATATGTAATAGTGTTTAGTACCTAAAACTTCCCACTTTGTGTTGTAACCATAAAGACGAGATTTATTTGTATCTTTATATCAATAAACGGACACAGTGGCTTTATAGCAAATTAGCAATCAACAAACTGGGACGTTTTACTAAACTCGCTCACATAGGTATAATTGTCCACTTATTCTTCTCCTTAACACGATTATTTTCCTTAAGATCCAGGTACCTGCGATTGACCTTAAACTTCTTAGGCCTACTTGCGCCAACAACTTAACTCAGGGTTAGTGGGCTGTCATCTGTCAAATTCCATATAAAATGGAGGGTTAACCCTCCCCCTATCCCTAACCCCTTTTCGGTGGTGCAAGTGGCCGTTATAGGTTTCCTTTAACAGGCAATTCTATTTTTTTTTTTTTAGAAACTATGACCCAGTACGAGTACTCTTGTTAAGAGCAGTAAAATTACTGTTGAAGAGAAGTCATATAAACATTAATATTTAAATAAATACAACACAAAATGTGTACATAGTAGGTAAGTGCACACATGTCGTATATGTATCTCATTAGATATATGACAATATACGTCACAATGACATTGGCAGGCACAGGATGCGTTGATTAGATCATAAAACACATGATACTAGTCAGGTGTCGAATTAAACCGTATTTGTATGCGTCGACTGATGCCTATGACGTAATATATACATAAAGAGACGTAAGTATAATACAAAACATACATTCGAAGAGAAGTCTACTATCCACATCGAATGGCACAATCGCTCACGAAACGCTCACGAAACGAAGCGCTAGTAGATATCTATCTCTATCGCGCTTGCGTATTGGCGCGACAGAGCCAGCGGCGTATCGCTTTCGTTTGGCGTCGGAGAAATGCCATTCGGCTACGGGGCCTGATCCCAATCAAAAACCAAATTTTTATCAAGCTAAATACGCCGCTATCCCTTGTATAAATAGCGTGGCTATATATTTTGAAACACAACGCTTGAGGGTTCAACACTTGTAAATTTTGTATTTACTGCTTGTCCACTTAAAGTATTTTTTTTTAGTTATAAGAAAAGAAATCTTACAGTAAAGTTATGTACTGATCTGGCCCCGTAGCCGAATGGCATTTCTCCGACGCCAAACGAAAGCGATACGCCGCTGGCTCTGTCGCGCCAATACGCAAGCGCGATAGAGATAGATATCTACTAGCGCTTCGTTTCGTGAGCGTTTCGTGAGCGATTGTGCCATTCGGCTAGCCACCCTGGGTATTATTATTAGCATTTTGAAGCATGATCTCCTGGCTCTGGTGTGGCGTAGCACACTAGTTCGATAAACTTTATCGCATCGGTGCGTCTCTATCGCACTTAAAAGTAGTGCGAAAAGGACGGCCTGACATTTTAACATTTATCACGCGACCGATGCTTGCTTGTAAATATCACCAAAAGGGGGTGAAAATGGCTTGAGACGTACGATCCTTGATAGTCGTACGGAACGGATAACAATCTTTGTCCTGTCCGAAGCCTGATTATACGGAAAATGTTTGTTCAAGATGCTGCTATAAAAGAGATCTGACCAGATCACCGGATCTGACCGGTATGCCCGTATTTTTCAGTTTTAAGAATACGCTGTCTTTATCAAATCACAGTATGTCGCGAGAGATAGATCACACGTCTTCTTCTAATTGTATTAATGACATAAGGACGGGTAGTCTACTTATATATCTCGCGGCGACATTCTCTCCAGCCAATCATGTGCGTGTAACCCTGATGCTGCCGTAGCCGAATGGCAATTCTGCGAATGGTAGTCTGGCTCTGTCGCGCCAATACGCAAGAGCGATAGAGATAGATATCTACGAGCGTTTCGTTTCGTGAGCGTTTGTGCCATTTGGCTACGCATACTGCAGTGTCCATAAATTCAAGCGTTTTAAGAGGATATTAAATTCAAAACTTCCGATCTTAGTATACTTATCATCGATCTTCATATCATAAAAAACAAGGATCATACAAACATATTTAGTCAACAAACTGAACTGATAAGACGCAGTGTAACCGTTAGCGTATTGACATTGCGTAATCGTGTGGGAAGCGTACGTTACGTACTACCACAGACCGTAGAGATATTTAGAAGCCGCAAGTTATCTTTTTTTTTGGGACATTTTTTTTTTTACACCTGTGTTTTACACAGATCAACTTAGCCCCAAACAAAGCAAAGCTTGTACTAAAGGGGTGCTAAGCGACGATATACTTAAATAGATAAATACATAGTAAATATCTTCAAGAAAAGAGCGTACACCCATCTTAAAGGCCGGCAACGCACCTCCAACACTGGTGTTTCGGGTGTCCACGGGCGGCGGTGATCGCTTACCATCAGGCGACCTGTCTGCTCGTTTGCCTCATATTCCATAAAAAAAATGTATATTAGTATGTATTTAATAAAACATCCATGACTTAGGAACAAATATCTGTGCTCATCACACAGATAAATGCCCTTTCCGGGATTCGAACCCAGGACCGCGGCTTAGCAGGCAGGGTCACTACCGACTGAGCCAGACCGGTCGTCTAATATGGCAATCAAGCGTGTTTATAAAGCCCCAATTATTTAGGTCGATCATGAACATGCATGTAAAATTCATTGAATACAATTAAGGTTCCGGTACAATTCTTAAATTTAGTGCAAGACTATCGCATTTTTTTTAAATAGGAGACAGGTAAATCATTTGACTACAATCTAACCTGATGGAAAGTGCCGATGCAGTCTAGGATGAAGCATGAAAATAATAATATTTGGAATGCCTTTATAGTTATTATTGCCTGCTGTACTTCCGGACCGATACGACCTTCAAACCTTCAAGAAAAGAAAAACCTTCGGCATAGGTACGAGCAGACAGGTCGCCTGACAGTAAGCGATCACTATCGCCCGTGCTGGCCCCGTAGCCGAATGGCATTTCTCCGACGCCAAACGAAAGCGATACGCCGCTGGCTCTGTCGCGCCAATACGCAAGCGCGATAGAGATAGATATCTACTAGCGCTTCGTTTCGTGAGCGTTTCGTGAGCGATTGTGCCATTCGGCTAGCCACCCAGGACTTCCAAAACACCGGAAGGGTGAGAGGTGCGTTGCCGGCGTTTAAGCACAGAATATATTACGTTTAAGATAGGTGTACTCTCTTTTATTGAAGGTTTGAGGGGATTTACGGCGTCTAGTCCAATGTTATAGTCTGTGTGCTCTACTCAGTTAATGGGCATGCGTTATATTTGAGCAACGGAGGTGTAATAGCGGTCCCGTTACCTGTAATGACATTCGTAATGATCATCTATGTTACATGTTAACCTGATTTCATTTTTGTGCTTTCTCTAATATGCCTTTAAAGTTTACGAAATTATTTTCAAAATAAAAACGAACAAAAGATAATCACTCCCGTGTAAATAAAAGAGACACGGCGATGTTTATAGTTACTCGCCCAGCGGTGAGCTATCAATATCGCCGTGTCTCTTTTATTTGCACGGGAGTGCTTATCTTTTGTTCATTTTCATAGCCGATAGCTCATAGCTTACTAGCTTGCGGTGGACCAGTGCCTTCCAAAAGGTGCAGACAGACCACATGAAACTGCTCGCACATGATAACTGGCGTTTGTTGAACGTTTGCTCAATCAACGAAAAAACCCTACAGGATGATTCTGATGAGACCTAGCAAATAAAGCTTCTTAAATGGGAAATCGTAATAATATGAAAACAAACCGGCCTAAAGTTGCAGGAATCGGCGTAAGGGACTATCCACACTCAGGCGACGCACGAAGTAAGACGCGGAACGGACGTCAGCGCCGCGCCGCCCGAGTGTAATTTAAAAAACGTCTCCTCAGTACATTTTGTATAGGAAAGACGTAAGACGCGCCCTGAGCGACGCGCCCCAAGCGACGCTCGATGCGCGTCGCCTGTGTGGGTTGCCGCTAAAATACTTAGCATAATATGCGGGAAAATCATACTTTATATCGGTTTGAAGTGACTACTGTCAAAAAAACATAATATTTCCCCATAGTGACATTGACACTTGACACTGATTCCGTGCCTATTTCTGGTTTGATAAGTAACATTGTTACTCAGCGTCAGTATTTCCTTGTTGAACAGGCAATGAACGGCGAAGTGTCGGGCGACAATTGTCACTGTTGTGAAATAGGCCCACAGGCAGATTTTACGATCGACCATCTTTAAGAAAAACAACCTTATGAAATAAGCTACTCCTATATTTTAAGATAGTTCCCACCATAATGAATAATAAAGTGAACGAACATAAACCGACAGTAATTTCGTTATAAATATTGATATTATAATCCACGATATTGTCCCGTCTCAGCTACAGAGGGCCTTGCCTCTCTACCGCACTCATAAATTTGTACGTAAGTGTGACAGGAACGCAACACGCTACTAGCTACTGAAGTTATTATCGAGCTCATAGCCCATTAATTTTAACTGCCGTCTTTTATTACGTTATCAATAATGTATTTGTTCAAAGTGCATGCTTTCACAATCACTACTGAATGTTAGAAAATGAAATTCGGTCTTTCTCCATAACTTTAAAGGAGCAATTCTTGTACATTTATTTATATATACCGGCGATCTCGGTAACAGCTCTAACGATTACTCTGAAATTTGTTATGTATTTTAATCTTAGGTCCTTAGACTTTCTTTCTAGTGATGGAAATGGGGCTTAACAGAGCATTTTTTTTTTGCCAATAATTTTTTTTTTATTGTTTTAGGGAATTTTAGGTCAATTGTACTCAGAATCACGAGTACTTTCAATCTCACTGGGAGACAAAAAGTGTCCCAGAATTTCCATACATTTTTGTTACTTTCCTCTTTTGTTACCCCATACAAAATGTACGGAAAATGGTAACAAAATAAGAAAAAATCACACAATTTTTTTTACTACTAGGATTGAAAAGGCTAGTAATTCTGAGTAGAAATAGCATTTTTTTTAATATCACACTTCATAAAAGTGGCAAAAAAAAGAAATGCTCAACAGACATTATTATTTAAGTAATCAGATGTACACTGATCACTCTATGCTTCTCTATGGTTATGGTAATACGTACTCCCAAGTAGGCTTGGCAATTATGCAGTTTGGTTTGTCATGTGGCGATGCCCTTATGGGCCGACGTTAGGACGTTACATCCCATTCAGCTGACGAGTTGTGCGACGTATGTGTGTTTGTATCGGGTGCGTGCGATTACCATATTTTAAAGTATAGTACTAATATAGTTGTCTACCTGGGCAACCATTTGACGTTTAATAATGCGAAAGAAAAACGCATGAAAACTCAAAAAATCGCGTTTCCTAAGACTTAAGTTAGATCGATTTCGCCACCCCCGAAAAACCCCATATAACCAGCAAAATATTAGATAGATTAGATACATATACCAAATGTCCAGTCTTTCATTTCAAATTGTCTTTAAAATATGTTATAAATTCTTTTAATCATTACCATCCGCGCTACACGTTTAATCAATTTAGAGGCGTGCGCGCGCGGCGATTATTGGACAATTCGGATAATGGTGCAATGCCGGCGCATACACATAGCTTATTATGCTAATCCGATACATAAGCATATAAATAGTCCAATTCAAAGTCTAATAGACGGTAAATATTGGATCTAGATATGCTATGGATCGGATATGTCAGTGTCTAAAATTACGGTTACATTGAAGGAACGTCACTTTGAACACTGACAGATTGGTAGTATATCGTTACTTAACGAGATTTACCAAGCATATTAAAATATATTTTAAGCGGGTTACTCACGTGTTAAGTCGATATAACGTTCGACATGTTTCGATCCATTTCCGAGGAAACATGTCGAACGTTATATCGACTTAACACGTGAGTAACCCGCTTTAAATATTTTAAATATGTTTGAGTCTCAAATAGTACCGCCGCCATTAAGCTCCAGGCTTCTGGCCCGCCTTTCGATATACAAAGAGGAGTTAAACAGGGAGATCCGCTATCGCCGAAGCTTTTCACCAGCACTTTAGAGCACGTTTTCCAAAAACTTATGCCGCGTTGGGAGGAGAAGGGCTTATCTGTCGGCGAAAGGAGGCTAACCAACCTCCGGTTTGCCGACGATACAGTGTTGTTTTCCTCAACTTCATCCGAGTTACGTCACATGCTAGAAGACCTTAGCAACACAAGCCTCGAGGTTGGACTGAAGATGAATATGTCAAAGACTAAGGTCATGACTAACAGCACAAATCGTAGGATTGAGATAAACGGAGAACACATCGCATATGTCCATGAATACCTTTACTTAGGCCAAATAGTCTCTTTCCAGGCGCGACAAGACAAAGAAGTTCAAAGACGCACTGAAAACGCCTGGAAGAGCTATTGGTCAATGAAACACCTAATGAAAGGAGACCTACCTCTGTCACTCAAACGTAGGCTCATGGACATGTGCGTACTTCCAGTTCTCACCTACGGTGCTCAAACCTGGTCTTTGACGAAAGCTCAGAAGTCCAAACTCGGGGTTTGCCAGAGAGCTATGGAGCGCAGCATATTAGGTGTGAAATTAAGGGATAGGATCCGGAACACCACGCTGCGCTCTAAGACTCAAATAATAGACGTAGCTCGGAAAGCGGCTAAGTTGAAGTGGGACTGGGCTGGCCATGTCTGCCGAATGCCGGACGACTTGTGGGCCAAGATAACCACGGAGTGGGAGCCCCACGAATCAAACCGGCGGATCCGGCAGAGGGGATCCGGCAGACCACACCGGCGATGGCGGGATAACCTGGACTCATTTTTGATTGGATGGCCAGAAATAGCACTAGACAGAGAAGATTGGAAAAAGAGGGGGGGAGGCCTTTGCCCAGCAGTGGGACACAGTAGGCTCTGAATAATAATAAGAATAATTGAGTCTCACGGGAGTTTTAACAAGGTTCACAGCAAGGCTCTCGTCATAAATATCTACTCCTGCAATAGTCAGGTTCAATCAGGAGTATACACCACAGTAAGTAATTAGGTAAGTCACCAAATGTCACAATGTCCACAAAAAACAAATGCAGTGTAGAGAACCATTAGATTGCTGTTGCCAAATGTTACGTAACATTAAAACTGAATATTCTACATATTTATCATATCATTCTTTATTGCAATCATGTTCATTTTACATAGGATGGTATTCAAATATTATAAGGTAGGTACATGATACCCTGTTAGGGCATGGCAATAATCTTAAGGACTACTTAGTGAACTAAAAGTAAAGTAAAGTAAAATTAGTCTCTAGTTTACTGACAAGCATGTGGTTGAATTTAATGTAAAACCCTTCTTAGCTACAGTTGGCGGGAATTATTGGATAATTTGAGGGTAATGGCGGAGCGTGGCAGTTTGCCCAGTGTCGCGCGGCTGATTATGCTAATATGTCCGATAGCGTGCGGTGACCACGTGGTGAATAGTTTGAGAGTTGAGTCCTGGGGGCCGATTTTTGAATCTTGGCCATTCGATTTCGTGAAATTCGTTCAATATATCTCCACTACTAATTTAATTTGAGTCGAAAACGAGTGGTCATGATCACTAGTTTTAAAATTAGTAGCCGTCCTTTTTCAAAAATAGCATTACGTCGTTTTCCACAGACTTTCGAACGGCGAATTCGTGCGTTCGAAATTCAAAAATCGATCCCCTGTGTTTACTAATTTCGTTGTCTTGTTTCTGACCATTATCAAATGAATAAACACACTGCCATTACTTGTCTTCCTTTCTAGCTGTAGATAAATAATACTCATGGAAAAAAAATCAAAAACGAATTTTCACTCCCACATATCTTGGGGACAAAAAACAAATCGACGAAAATTATTTTGATTCTATGTGAAGAACAGCTTGAATATTAGAAAAGAGAGGGGTTCCTTTTCTTCTATACGTTTTGATATTTTTATTACAGGTATTTTCAGGACCTTATATAGCTGGACGATCAAATTAAAATAATTATGGTTGTATATCTAATACTGAAACTGAGACATTTCCAAGCTGTTTCTGAACAAATGTAATGGAAATTATTTTAAACTTTCCACTATAAAGGCCTAAGCTGCCTATTAAAGGTCACTGACAATAAGGAAGTTTGACGGTGAAATAAAAAATATTCATATAGGGACAAGCCTTTTATTTTCACGCTACTTTTGTGGATAAATAACTATAAAATAAATAAATATTATAGTTGTTACACAGATTGACTGAGTCCCACTCCCACGGTATTAGCTCAAGAAGGCTTGTATACTCAGACAATGATATACATAATATACAAACATCCATGACTCAGGAAAAAATATCTGTGTCTATCTTAACGAGATTCGAACCCGGGACCGCGGCTTAGCAGGCAGGGTTACCTATGCGATGGAAATCCTGTTAAAAGTCCCACTGTATTCTTTAATCCTGGCCACCCTAGTGCCGTGAATAGCCCGCGCCTCTCCATATCGAGCCATAGGACCCGCACTTTGCATTGAAAGCGTCCGCAATGCATGCCCCCACTATCGCAGGATTAAGCATTATAAACGCAGCCCCGTCTGATAATATGTATACATGCTCGCTTGCGGTATACCGTCTAACTGTAGGCCAAGCACATGATTGCCGCGAGAGTATGTCGCCGCGAGATAGATCATACGTTTCATTCTTCTAACTGTATGAATGACATAAGGACGGCTAGTCTATCTCGCGGCGACATACTCTCGCGGCAATCATGTGCTAACCCTGCTGCTGGCAGAAAATTGCGTTACAAAGATCTGAATGGCGTTCTAGTGTTCATAAGATAGTGCAGGACTTTGAGCAGCAGCGGCTGGAAAACCTGGATGCTAAGCGCCATATGTACGTACGTGTGACCGCATCTTCAAGTTCGGGTTTGCGAGCCACATCAGAGCATTCCATTATCCGGACAAAAAATATTGATGGAGTCGCCTTTGTCGGATAAGACAAGGAAGGAGTATGTCCTAGGCATAAGGATCACAATCGTTTCCACATTTATAGAGGTGACCGTACCTGCTTTCATTCTAAAATGTGACAAATCTATTAGTTAATACCATCCAAATTGGACCTTAAGAGTTGTGTGTAAACACTGAAATCGTTAACTTAATTTTACTGCGTACATTTTAAAGTGTGTATTTAGGAAGCAATTGTATTAGCTTATATTACTTTGTAGATGATGTTTACTTTGTAGAACTTTATAGGGAGGTGCATAATTGCATCGACATTTACTGCATTTCAGCAATTCCCGTTAACTTTGTACAAAAATTAAGGGAAAAGTTAAATTTGTTTTTATTAATTCCTATTTTGTTACCAAGATTTTGTTGATTAATTGAGATTTTATTAAGTTTTATTTCGTCATTAAGGTTCTCTAGTATCTATATTTTCTTAATTATAACAATTATCCTGTATATATCTTACGAAAGTCGAATTATATTACTAAATGTTGGTAACAAAATAGGATCAATTAAAATTTGCTGACGTGGCATTGTACAAAGTTGACGGGAATCGCTGATTTATATTTAAAAAGTTCGTTTATTTAAACTAATGAAAACATAATTAGGAAATGAAATTAATATCGAAATGTCTTCGTCTTCTTTACGTTATTTCGGTATTTGTGCCTTGACTTGTGTGAGCCAGAGTCCGCTATGGCATCTAATCTCATGATTTGGCGTAGAAACTAATTTTACCAAAGCGACTGTCATCTAACCATCTAAGAGGGCAAACTAAACCCTATTGTATTAGTCCGATTTCCCCACGAATACCTCCATCAAGAAGCGATTGGAAAATTTCAAATAACTTTTCGTAGATTACCGAAAAACTCTTTGGTTTGTACACCGAATTGGAAGTCGCACGTTATTACCATTAAGCCACCAGCGCTAGTGAAGTTTCTATGAAGATTTAATATAATATTTGATATAACAGACAGTAGCAAGTAATGTTTCCGCTAATATATTGTGGCCGGGCATAAAGAGCAGCCGTGGCGCCGCAAACGACGCCCAGATGTTGCCTGGCTTGGAGCTTATGGGTATACAACTCTTTAATATATCATACGTATCCATTATAAATGGGAAAGTCTGTGTGTCTGTTTGTTTGTCCGTCTTTCACGGTAAAACGGAGCGACGAATTGACGTGATTTTTGAAGTTGAAGGGATGGAGAATGCTGACATAGACTACTTTTTGTCTCTTTCTAATCCCCCCACTTTCTTGAAATGGGGGGTGGAAGTAAAACCTGAAAGATTTACATATCCTGAAAAAACATTGCCGACCAAGCGGTAAAAGCGTAAGACTTAAACTCGAAGGTCGCTGAATCAAACTCAATGAGTTTCTCGGAACTCATGTACGAAGTATTATTTTTTGGTACGAAAACCTATCGAATATATGAGGTAATTGGAAATGCCACTGAAATCAATCACATCTTTATCTGTTTAAATACATGAAGAAAACGAAATGAAAACAAAATGTTAAAGCTAAATTTCTACGAACACGAAAAAGATATTCTTGCTGCAAACTAGCATTAGGATAAAAGTAAACAGAAACATAATACGACCCGCCGTTTCTTTGAAAGTGAAAACGCCATTTTCTTCGTTGTTTCAAAATCTCAGTTCTAAATTGAAAAGATGAAATTGAACAGTAATATCGTATAAGATACGCCATTTTGTGTGGACGCTGTAGGTACTGCCGGGATTGCAAAGTTGCGGTCAGTCGTAATAGCGTTAGAAAGTCCGTTTTAACACAAAGTATAGAAATTATGCTTTAATGAGATAATTTACTGGATGCAATCGACAGTAATTATAAACGAGCATATACAAATATGTATATAACGGAACTTATAGTGACTAATTAGACTATCTACAGAAATGTTCTAATAACTACAGTCACCGGCATAAGGAAGTGATGATTTCTGTACCTTGCCGCTTTTAATCGTTTGACAATTTCGTATGACCTTTCAAACAAGACGTTAATGTGACAAGGTACAGAAATCATCATTTATTTATGCCGGTGACTGTACATATAACATGACCAAACGTCCAATGAGAAGAGACTAGAACAAGTGACAAGATAATTAAGAAAACATGCATAGAAAAATTGCTACCCAAAACAACTGATTTGTAGAATCATGGTTATTTTAAGTTAGGCAATGATGACAAAGTTAGATTCCATTTTGAAATACATCTTAATCTTCATATTCAACCAGGCAATGCTTTGCTTAAGCATGGTAATGTCGACAAAGCTGACTACCATGTTCTAATATGCAAAACTGACAGATAATTCGAAAAGCCTTATTCAAAGCTGCGTCCGCATGCAGTATTAAATCTAGTCAATGCTAGAAGCTTCGTTATTGAATGAAGATAAACTAATGCGCGTAATAAGGCCCCTGTGCTATCATGGTGCAAATGCTAGTGTTTTATGAGGAGAGATTGCTCAGACATGTCCTGAAGGTAGCATTCGAACATGAATATTTATAAAACTAGTTTAGTAGGGAATATAATTGTAATTATTTTAAACGAGTTATTAATGCATTATTTTGTTAAATAAACTTTCGACACGAGGATCATGCATGTTCCTTGACAATGTTCCAAACATGTGAACCACCCGCGTTCTTTTAAAATCCGTATTAAAATTCGATTACTTAGTAAGAAGATCTTTATTTGTTTTTTATCATGCAGAAACGTCTGAAGAAGATCTTTGTCATCATGCATGGAATGAACATGAAATCCTAATATGCGGCAAAACATGTACATAACTTTCGATTGACTAGCCAAGATTTCACACGGATTCAGACATATTGACATTGCATATAGGGTTCTAAGGACCTCTATTGGGAAAAAATCAAGATCTTGACAAAATTTTACCGAAATCTAACGAAAAATAACACAGTACTAGGTACTGTGTATAAATCGGCCACATATGCCAACACTGTGCAGGCGATCATCATCCTCCTTGCGTTATCCCGGCATTTGCCACGGCTCGTGGGAGCCTTCGGGCCGCTTTGACAACTAATCCCAAGATTTGCACAGGCGATATCAAAATTAAATCAAACTGCTTGAGTTTGAATCCCCCGACGTGTCTCCCGTTACTCGATATTATCCGTCATTTGCATAATAGAGTCGGGACCGGTTGGAAGTGCAAATTGCATTGTTTCGCACTTCTATCCGAGGGAGAGTTTCAAGTCTATTGAAAAGACGACTAATCTAAACACCGACTGGCTATACAATCGAGTATCCTCTCCTACAGAAATATCTTCCTAGACCAGAAAATATCGTCTTCGTACGTACGTAACAAAAGTAACTTAATAATGCAAACATTGTAAAACCTGGAAAAATTGGATCAGTTACATATGCTTCCAGTCGGGATGTGTCCCGCTGTACCATACTAAGTACTTATGAAAAAGATCGGGATAATCTGGTTGATCATTGAATATCCCTGGGTTTTTAAGTCCTCCACATTTGACCTTAACCAGATCTGGTCATCTGCCTCTTCCTCTAGATTGTGTACTGAGACTGAGAGTTTTCACGGAGTGACTATCTAATCTAAGCTTTCCATAATTTTAAAAGCGAAGTCTACTTTTTCTGAACTCATTTATTATTTTTTAGTTTTTTTTTAATTTCACTCTAATTGCATTTATGGTTCCTATTCTATTAGGAACTTTCTTTTTTCTGGTACCTTTTTAGGCATCTCTAGTTTCTTCAGTAGTCTTAGTAAATTTTCTTTATTATACTTAACTTCAACACTGCGAAATGTAATGAATAATTTAACAGTAGATCAATAACGTTTATTACTCTTTTTACTATCTTTATCACTTTAATTAAATACTGCCTCCTAGTTTTGTATTTTAAGGCGGCTCATGGTGACATCTCATTATTTCTTGAATCTTTGATCATAAATAAAATAAAATATTGCTACTTTTAAGGAGGAAAATCAATATATAGTTTACGAAAGACATTAATTTATAATAACCACTTGAACGATAAAATAACAAATTATTAAAGTAGGATAATAAAAGTCTTAGACGAAGGTATACAAATAAGCTACAGATTAGGTTTAGGTTAATTCGAACACCGCAGAAACTTGCCATTTCATGCATTTCGCTCGTTCGTGCTTAGTGCGAGGAAGACGCACGATAGCAAAATTATACATACATATATAATTATGCATATGATCACTCCTATATTTTGTACAAACGACAACACCCGTAACTAACCATCGGTAGACTTTAGGGTGTTCGTAATAGGGACTACAAATGTACAGTTAACAGTGTTGTCGATAGTACGCAGAGCACATGAAGCTGCTCAAATTGCTGTGCCAATATTAGCATTTTTTCCAAGATTTAAAAAGACTAAAAAGAAGGAGAAAGAAGAAGAGATTAGCAATTATGGGGTTGCAGCTGAGGCCATCCTTTCGCCTATGCCACAATTGAATCTATATCCCACAGTCGACTTCTCCGTCATCCACGGGACTAAAGGGGGTGGTGAAATTCTTAACTCGACACCACACGGATAGTAAAATTATAGCATTCTGATACCAGTATACGAATTGACTTGTTAGTCCTAATTGCAATGTTGCAATTAGTATTACAGGCATTTGCATACATGTCCAATGTCCACGAGTAGTTGGGATATAATTAGAATTTGTTCGACAAGTTTTCTTAACCTTTAACGTTTGCTTCATCTTTAATAACTTATCCCTAAGCAATTACAATTTCGTATCAAGTTATACCTACTTAAGAAATACGACCAGTGGCCCATTTCCCACGTTTACAAGTGGTAGTTACTGTCTAATACGAAAAGTTGGAAAGAGACTTCCACTTGTAACTTTCAGTTTTGATAAATGGGCCAAATAAAAGTCTTAAAACGAACTATAATTATTGCTACCACCCAACTACTTTTGAGTTTCAAGGTTAGACTTTCACGAGACACTCACGAGCTCATCTGTTCTTAACCACACCCATATGTCCCCTGATTTATCTCAAGTAAGTGCAATCCGTCTGCATGTATTTATATACCTCATAAAGAAGTTAGACTTATATTGACCGGGATGTAGACCGTGATTACCTTTTTGATTTTTATTGAGCTCCCGATATTTCGATGCAGTTATGATCACGGAATGCGTCATGATCACGGAAAACTGAAAACGGCAGGTGGAGGTAAAAGCTGTGTAGACATCGCGCGATCTACCCTCATTTGCAAAGAATTCATTCGAGAAGTTGCCTGCTGGCTAGAGATCCAAGCTTCCTTACCAGTCGTGATCCTTTACCAAAATTCTAACTCTGCTCTGTATTTTTGTAAGCACTTACCTGTAAACAAACAAAAGGAAAGAGATTAAAAGAAGAAAAGCAGTACTTACTTAGTTACATAAGATAAAGGATACACAAAGATATAGTAAACCGTATAAAAATACTTGGTGTCCTGTATCTAAAATATCCTAATGCAATGACCACGAAGACTCTTTTACTATAGAAAATAACATTATAAGAGTCACTACTTTCCAGAGTAAATAAATTATCCCCTTAAAGTGTTGCTTTCCAAATCACATCGGAATTTTACTTAACAGGTTCTCTAACACGACGTGTCCTGAAAGTATTACATAATTAGCCGTTGCCATTGACTTATAAATCACTTCGTAAGGAGGTGGCGTATGAGCATCAAAAATGGTGTTTAATTACAGTGGTGCCAGTAACAGAAATGTCCAATCCAATCTTAGCAACTAAGGGGTCAAAAGGAAATGAAATCGTGATATTGAAGTGACAGATTGCTAGCCTACACCACCCGTGGCTTGAAATTCCAAACCATCATACGGGGAATAAAACTATATGAATTTCCTTATCCTTACTTTTGAAATCTTTGTTGATTCGATATTCAAATATGTGATTAGGAGCGGCGCAGGAGTCGAAATGGTTTGATTACGAACAAATATGGCGGAGGAATGTGACCGCTTCATTTGAATGTTATTTGCTTCTGGTCCTTAAATTATCGTGATACCATGCACTTAATTGGCTTCGGTAATATGTGGCGTGATAAAAGCACTAATGAGAATTAATTTGTGTTTATATGGAGTATGATTTTGTTTATCTTTGAGACTATCAGAGCGCTGCCTTAAAATTCCTCTCTACTCAAGCAACAAACCTTAATAAATATGATGAAATCTGATAAATCCCTTACTTTTTCAAGTAACTAATATTATATAATAAATCGAAAATAACTGAATAAACGTTACACATTTTACACGTAAATAATACCTAAGGATTATTGGCTAGTTAAAAAGGTCCTGTTTTGAACGATTTGTCAATAATTTATAAAATTTTACGAAGATGCAGAACTATCTCTATTATGTATCTCAATATCTCTGTGTTTTTGAACGACACAACTAGTATAACTATATAGCCTGATATCGCTGTGGACCGAGCAAAGCAGCGTGCTCTTTTGTTGGAGGCCAAGACTCATTTTGGATGATCACTCCAACAAAGTAAGTAGGTAACTAACTAAAATCGAATACAAACAGTGTTACACCTCATCACACCACACGACATTCGAATGGCTCAATGCAATGAATCGATTTGGGATTTCATCGATTTAATGAAAGAATCGGCACCCGCCGTGCAAAGGACAAGCTGATAGGTACCCTGCGGGGTTCCAAAGTTTACCTGCTGAGTGCACTGAGTCGATTGTTGATGGACCAGTATAAGCAAGTTCTCGTTATAGTTGTGGTACCGTAGCTAAGTAATTAGTTTTAAATAGTTGAAGATCAGAGGAGTCACAAGCTGATAGGTACTCAGCGGGGTTCAAAAGCTTACCTGCTGGGTGCCACTGAGTCGAATGCCAAGGTAGACCACAAATGAATTTCTTGTTATTCTATTGTTATTTAGTTAAGCCACTCTTAAACACAAGTATCTATTATTAGTTAATCAGCATGGCAATCAAGAGAGTAACTTATCTGAAATGAGCCAACAACATAACACCAGATCTGTAGCTGCAGGTAAATATGCTGTCCCCAGAGTAAGCAATTACTATGGGGATAGGCTCATTAAAAAACGGTTACCTTATTTACTCAACTCTTTGCCTGTGGCTATTAGAACGGAGAAAAACAAAAATAGATTTAAGAGGGCTTTGTTCAAACGTGGTTCAAACACTACCTAGACAAAATTTAGATGCCTCATTTATTTGTGAACTACCTAACCATCTTTGGCAATATACTTATGTAGATCTGTATTCATTACCATGACAACTAATTATAATTATGTACCTTTAGACTCACCCAGATCCCACAGTCAAACTGTGTAAACAGTTTTGGGGGACATTGTATTTACATTTAAGTTTCTATGTAAGATGTTTTTATTAAATAAATAATAATAAAAAAAAGGCCTTTGCAATTTGGACTTTTTTAAATTTTTAAGATAGTGCTCGTTAAGGTTCCTCCTTAATACTTATTTTTCAACAGTATATCCATGAGGACAAATTGCCAAACAAACTCCTTCAGTAGGAATACTTACGCTAGAATCAACAGTAATAATCTTCTCAAAATTGTGAGTGAGCCTTCACAAAAGATCTCGTGTTAAAGCTGAATACATTCCTCAAAAAGCTAGGAAATTCGAATCTCCAACAGAATCAGATTCAAAACGCACGTAGTCAGAAAGCTGAGACCTTGAGTTGGTAAATAACCAATTTACCAACTCAAGGTCTCAGTATTCTGATGACCCAGTGCTCGCCTCTCGCACTTTTAATAAACGACTCAAACAGCTACAATTTAGCTCTCGTTTTTATAAGTACGGTTAAGGAACTGTAGGTCCCAGACTCCCAGATAATTTGATGCACCACTGTTCGCCTCGCTTCCATTCAACTACTCCAACTGATACCCCAGGGTCCCCGCAGGGTGCCATTAACACAGCACAGTATAATGGAGGTACTTTACTGGTGCGGATTCGTGTACTTGAAAAACGATAAACTAAAGCGGGGATTGAACTGATAGATGTTTGCGGAATATTGAATAGAAGGGGCTTGAGAACTTAGAAGACTGACTTATCTTAAATATCTCTGTACCAATAATGAATTTATTGGTAGAGTCTGGCTAATGAAAGTTGAGCCCGAAAAAACGTGGCAATTTCAAAAAAATTGGAGCTGGCAACACATTGATTACATGGTTTCTTTTTTATTATTTCTAATTTATTTACAGCACTTACTTTACAAATTTTTATGGTGTTATTCATTATTATTTATAGATTTCGCTGTTAACTTTTACCGAAATTCGTTAAAGTGACAGTCACACTGACAGATGACAATCGATGATATGACATCCAGAGTTGCTGTTTTAAAAAAACCGGCCAAGTGCGAGTCGGGCTCGCGCACAAAGGGTTCCGTAGCAGCAAATATAATAAACCAATAACTTAACCAAAATTACAGTTAAATCAACCTATCTCAAAAACTATAAGAGATACTTTGATCAAACCAAAAATCGTTGAAAGAGTTAATTAGCATGCATCACCTCTATTTTTTTTAGAATTTTATACCCCGTAGTTATAAAAATAGAGGGGGGGGGACATACTTTTTACGACTTTGAGAGCTGATATCTCAAAAACCGTTCACTTTAAGAAAAATGTTTTTTAGAAAACTTTATATCATTTTAAAAGACCTTTCCATTGATACCCCACACGGGTATGTACATCGAAAAAAAAATTTTCATCCCTCAGTTACATGTATGGGGGCCCCACCCCCAATTCTTTTTTTTTACTATTTAGTGTCATAATCTTGTAGCGGTTCATACAACACATATTCCCATCAAATTTCATCACTGTAGTACTTATAGTTTCCGAGTAAATCGGCTGTGACAGACGGACAGACGGACAGACGGACAGACGGACAGACGGACATGACGAAACTATAAGGGTTCCGTTTTTGCCATTTTGGCTACGGAACCCTAAAAATACTGGGTTCAACTTTCATTAGCCAGACTCTATTCTATTCGTTCCGTATGCTCTAAGGGCGTTTATGTCGAATCATGCGCATTTCTGTTACAAAATTAAGTTCATGTGATTGATAATTGATAAAAACAACACATAGCTGACAAAAATTATCAATAAATACAAATCCCGACTAGAAACATAACTATGCGCCGTGTTGAGGAATTTCATTACAACTATTTTCTTCATACTTTACTGATCTGGCACCGCATACATCAGAATAACAGCGCCCTTTTGACAAGTCATATACACGGTGCTCGTGAGCATTGCGAGAGACTTTAAGAGCATATTCCTGATTCCATTTCAAGACTAAAATGTCATATACACTTTTCTAGATTTCGCCTAGTTTTAGAGTTATGACCAATTGAAAAAAAAAAAAAAAACAAATTTCTTATTGTTACTCAGTACAAAAGGCTTTTTTAACGATGTTGATGCCATTATGGTAAATCAGTCTCACTATCCGCATTGATAGATGTCCAAAAGTACGAAATAAAAGCTTTCAAAAATAAGGTTTTTAGAAAAAAAAACATTTATTTGAAGTGCTAGTTTTATGAATTACATTTACTTTTTATGTGAAAATACATTCTAAAACAACAAGCAACAGCAACATTTCCTCATGTAAATTAAAAAAAAATCTTTCCTTTAGCCTCAGAAATGCGTGGTTTAAATCTCTCGCAGTGCTCACGTGCACCGTGTATTTCTGATCAGGCTTCAACTAAGCCACACTGAAATATACAATAAATATGTGTACGATCTAAAACGTTTGTCAGGGTCAGCGACAAAAAGTCTGCAGGTACTTTAATCGTGGCCAGTTGGTATGTCCACTGTGCATTCTTTAGCTAGAAAACTATTTTCTCGACAACGCATCTCTAGATTCATGACCCCATTTTCAAGCCATTTCTTTCAAATACAAGTTCCCAGTATATCGACGCACTAAAGCTGTCAATATAAGTGAAGTAGACTATAAACAAGCTTATCGAGCTGTGGGCGTAGGGACTGGTTTACTTTTTATTTTACACCATGTTCTTGCTAATAACTATGCGTACACGATACTAAGTCCGAAGGCTCTATAAAAGTAACTATTCCTGCGGGCGTAGCACACGTTGGATAAACTTTATCGCATCGGTGCGTCCCTATCTCTTACTCGTACAAATAGTGCGGAAAGGACGGCCCGACGTAATATCGTTTATCACGCGACCATACTTGTCTGCCTGGTAAAAAAGTTTTATTGTTATAAAAATTCTTATACAGATACGACATTTTTGGTCAGTACCTGACAGTGGTGGCTGGCGAAAATTTGACTGAGCAAAAAGAAACCTACTTTTATATTAGGTACTTTACTAGTACCTAATCAATGTTAGGCAAGCCTGTAGGAATGGGCTTGTATGGATCAGCCGCTGCTGGTAGCTGATGAGTCATTCTTGCAAAAAGGGACCTCACTCATTATTTACGATGCTCCGATACAAATGCTTTGCACGTAAGCGCGTATTGCAATAATCCCTTTTTCCTGCAGCCAAGACACATGCGCTATAATCGGACAGAGTACCAGTGTAAGAGGATTATAAGAATCTAAGTAGTTGGTAGGTAACTTGAGCTCAAGATACTCTGGTTAGTTTTGCATTTGCAGCTCATTCAAAAGCAATTCACGAGCAGACTGAGGTTTTGTGGCAATTTTCATTTATTTTTATTGACTTTAATATCTAGATTGAAATGTCTAAAGAGGCTCGCACTGTACAAGTCTTTTACATATCCCGAGTTTGCTATAATGTTGTCGAAAGTAAACAGTGTTAATAAGCTAGGTACTGTATTTTGTTTTCAATCCCGCTGATAAAAAATATAAACAAGTAAAAAAGTGTTAAGATATGCCTTAATCTTAACACTTTTTTACTTGTTTATATTTTTATTTATTGTTTATCACACAACTTAAGTACATAAATAATCCTACTCGCTTCTACTTATATGTTTGCAGTGCACTGTTAAATATGTATACATTATATAAAAGCATAATAAATAGGTCTATTCGTTATCAAAGCCCCTAGGAATACACAATTTAAAAATTTCGAGATAAGAAGTACATAACAAGAAAATAATTCCTATTGTTCATAAGTATATATTATATAACCTATCGTTATTTATGTAAAAATAGTATGTAATTGTATGTACGTTAATATATTATATGTCTATATGGTGTTGATTGATATTTCAAAATTGGTCTCTTAACTTAATGCACCGCCTACAATCTTCTCTGCTTTGCCCAAAGGTTGACTGGTAGAGAATGCCTCATGGCATTAAGTTTGCCTTTTGTACATTAAGTTGTTCTTTTGTGCAGTAAAGTTTAAATAAATAAATAAATAAACTCTCACAAACTTCACATTCAATTAATTTTATAAATTTCTATCAAACGCAAGACAGTAGGAATTTTCGGACACAATTTATAAATCTATAAATAACAATAGTTATGTCAATTAATGGGTATTATAATTTATAGGAACCTCGAAAGCTCACAGCAGGTGAACATTTTGTAGTCACAACAGCCACGCCTTTAGTGTCGATGTGTTTTATTTTATTTCATAATGATGATGATTATGGAGAGGTGTAAAGTGGAACTGATGTTATTTAGAAATTATACCTGATACATAATTTTGTGGCAACGGCGGGATATCTAATTATGGATTCCTGTTGGGTTGATGACTGAGATTTTGACGCTCACCAATTTTATGTGACTACTAGATGTTTAATTTAAAGAATATTTTTTTTTACTCAAGATCTATGCAATATGGATAACCTAACCACAAAATTAAAATTTTGAAAAACCCCGACCGCGACATATTGGAACGATTTTTATGGCTAAGAACACTCCCGACTAACTCAGCTTACAAACAAAAAAAAAAAATAGAAATCGGTTCATCAGTTCGGGAGCTACCATGCCACAGACAGACACACATACACAGACAGACAGACAGACAGACAGACAAACAGACAGACATGTCAAACTTATAACACCCCGTCGTTTTTGCGTCGGGGGTTAAAAAGTAAGTAAAAGTGTAAAATTAATTTGACTAAGAAACTTGCTGATCCTTTTTTTTCTTTTTTCGTATCAACAGAACCAGTTTCGCCATGTCTGTCTGTCCGTCCGTCCGTCCGTCCGTCCGCGGATAACTCAGTAACCGTTATCTAAAGCTGAAAACCAAAGTATATCAATCACGCCAACAAAGTGCAAAAATAAAAAATAAAAAAATTTTTAGGATTAAAGGATAGATAACGACGGATCCAATATTTCTTAACGACGGCCAATTTATCGAGGTTCCACTGACAATGCGTGCATTAGTCGCCTTTCTGACCTTACGCATGTAAATTCCTCACCCCACAAAATGCGTTCTCATTAGAATATCGCTCGATTAGGGCGTACACACACGATATTGCAGTTTAGTCCATATAGGTCCGTGTCAAAGCCGCGTGGGCAATTAGGCCATATACAGAACATATAAATTAACGCGCGAGTGCAGGTTACATAATGAGACTTGGCTTGATTTATGAGAGCTTGTTCTATTTTCACAGCTGTTAAAATTACATGTCACTTTTATGTATTGAGTCGTGGAGTCTGAAGAGCCCCAAGCGGTTTAGTGTGTCAGGATTTTTGGTTTTGTGTGAGGATTGCGTCACTTGTTGAGAGTTAAAACTATGGCATTAGGCAGATGAAAGGGAACGTTACTTTTAGCTACAACTTTTTAAACTATAAAAGGCTTAAATACTCATGGCCACTTAACTAGTCAAAGCGAAGACGTGGCCTACGATGGAGCGAGCTCGCTCAGAAGGAGCCTGTTCACCCTTGATTTTAAGGTTACTGGCCCGCTGGGTTATATGAGCTGAGAAGTATAGACGCCGGCAAGGAAATCCACGCATCTAGTTCGATAGGATTTGGAATAAGGATTTTTTCTAGAAGAAAAGACACGTAAGGAAATGGCAGGAAGTTAGGGAGAAAATCTGGACACATATGAGAGTATTAAATGTTTCTTTTTCAACCCTAAATTCAACTTAAAACTCGTTTCGTTAATTTAATACCACTGGTTATAAATGTTATAATAACAAATGAAGAGAAGAGGTAGCAATCAGTCCTCACATGGAGGGTCTCTCCAACCTTCATGAAATCGATAAGGTATCAGTGTAATTGCATTTTCAAGTGGTCTGGTGTGATGTGTCACTGCTCGCTAGCGTAGGATGGGGATATTATCAGTAACATATGTGAGTGCGTATTTAATCTTCGTATTAGTAGTAAAGTAAGTCAGTTTTAACGAGAAACAGACGGTAAACATATCATAAACGAGATGAAATAATTCACACTTCTGAGACTCACATTCAGGATTTAGGTATTTATTCGTTGACATTTGTTCATTTAGAATTAAATCATGTGTTTTGTTACAAATAATACAATTTATTGTAAAGAACAATAATTGTTGTACTAATTATTAGTTATTAGTTGTACTAATTATTAGTATACAATCATCGCCAATCACACCGATTTTTTAGTCTGTCTAACAATTACTAATTATTTAAGAGTATTTATTTATTTAAATTTTATTGCACAATTAAAAAAAATACAAATGGCGGACTTAATGCCTTAAGACATTCTCTACCAGTCAACCATAGGGCAAAACAGAAATTCGCGAATGTGGGTGCACTTAGGAAAATAATTTAGATAGCATGACTCTATTTGCTACTTCTTGCAGTTACATATTGATACCGAATTTTCTCAATCTCAGATAAGCAGATGTAGATGTAGATCGAGTGAGGATAGTGAGCATGATGCGCGCCTTTATTCACATTTATTTATTTATACTTTATTGCACATAAAAAAATCTTCATGATGAAAGACACGATCTAAATTGAGACAAAAACACTGAGAACTCTATATTTCGTCGATTAAGGCTGGATATCCATTAATCCATGACATTAGGTAAAGTTAGTGAACGAATCCGCAGGGAAAGTAGATAGTTTTGAAATTAGCGGCGTTATCTTTGACGATACGTTTATGGCCGGCCTTATCAGGCGTTGGATGTTTGTCTTAATTCCTAAAACAGCGCCGCTGTGCGTTCCTCTTGTATCTTGAAGATCACACATTTATCAAGGCAATACACACACGTAGTACACTTTATGTAGTACTTACGTATACCCGATTGAGACGAATCCTCGATTAGAACCTAGGTTACATACATACATACATACAATCACGCCTGTATCCCATAAAGGGGTAGGCAGAACATATGAAACTACTAAAGCTTCAGTGCCACTCTTGGCAAATAAGGGGTTGAAAGAAAACGAAACTGTGACATTGCAGCCAGTGACAGGTTGCCAGCCTCTCGCCTACGCCACAATTTAACCCATATCCCATAGTCGCCTTCTACGACACCCACGGGAAGAAAGGGGGTGGTGAAATTCTTAACCCGTCACCACACAGGCTATTACAACCGGCACAGGCTACAGGCAGAACCTAG
>NC_062984.1:7748672-7824191 GCF_023078275.1 Leguminivora glycinivorella
ATTATCTTCTGAACACGTTCTTTTACTAAAGAAGTTCCTACTTGCAGAAAAAAGGGAGTGTTTTATGTACATCGTCGTGATGAAAGAGACATAACCATTAGAATTTTACAACCGACTATTCCAAGCACACCTAGGCACTTTTATTTAACCATTAAGTCAAGGTCGACAGATAGTAGGCCTTAGCTATTAAACCATATACCTATGTTTATAATCCATCCAATAAATGTTATACTTCTGTCTTCTGTACACTGACACTCCAATTTTAATCTATGAAATAGCTAAGCAACAGTACCTCTTTGTCACTTAAAGGGGACACAAATTTACGTGTGATAATAGCCTAGTAGCGTTCAAACCATTTACCATTTGAATAAAATAAATGTATAAGTACTCAACTGCGACGTTTACATGTCAGAGTGAATGTCATCATTGCTCCAAACATAAGCTCGCGGAAAAAGAAAAACGAATTCCACACATTCCCCACTTTTTGAATTCGGAATTAGAAAAAAAGAAAAAGCGAAAATAAGTTGCCAGTATGTGAGTTCCTAATGGAACGGTTTGCCACGCCTCGGTGAAGGTAAACGAGAGCCAACCTTTTTGAAAACAATATTTCATTCGATTGAAGATATTGGCAGTTTCTTGGATTCGATTATCGATGTTTATTTGCCGAATGATTTCGGGGACCGACGTCGTTCCGTCCCGTGTTGTCTTTCCATTTGGAAAATTCGTGTGGGAATTGCGCTTTTGGTTCAATCTGATTATATTTTCCGTGTCGCGACGTTTTTTTTGGTGTGAGAATTGTTTACAATTTTAAAATAAAAAATACTGAAGTTTGAGGAGTTCCGTTCTGATCATCATCAGAAGTTCCACTGCACCAAATGTCACTGTTCTGGATGTAAGTGCATGCTGTTCTTATATAAACACCAAAGTCACTATAAGTGTGCCGTTCAGATTTGAGGAGTTCCGTTCTGACCATCATCAGCAGTTCCACTGCACCAAATGTCACTGTTGCGTACGTAAATGCATGCTGTTCTCATAAAATACAAAAATCACCATATGTATGCCTTTCAGAATTGAGGAGTTCCCTCGATTTCACATCCTCATCATCAGAACTGGGTTCTGATGATGGGATCCTGAGTTCTGATGCTGGGACCAATCTGTATGCATATACAAACAAAAATTTCTAAATCGGTTCAGTAACGACGGAGATATCGTGGAACAAACATTAAAAAAAATACATACTGACGAATTGAGAACCACCTTGCTTGAGATTTGGGGCGGCGGTTAAAAATTCTATTTTTACCGAGTTAATTTACTTATATGATATCGGCCCAAAGTGTTAACGAATTTAATAATAAGTTCGACAAGCACAGTGCAAATTCTAATTAATCTCTGTTTATGACTGGATTATCCAGTCATCAACAAAGATTAATTATAATATGCAACGTACAGTTATTACAACTGCATGCTGTCAGGGGCGGCTCACTCCGCAATTCTATCGCCGCGCTACAAGTACATGCTGGCGGCCGCGAGCTCGCGGCCTAATCAAGGGTGGCGCGCGTTCTCACGGAACGCACGTTCGTACTTTCTATTGTTACTTTACGTCGCGAGTTTTTTTAAGGTTCATATGCGAGTGTCCGCATGTGGAATGTCTAATAATGCTTGTTAAATAGACATCATGAATAAAATATAACAACTTTACACATATCTACTATTAATTATGTCCCACGGAAAAGTTCAATAAGGCTTGTGATGTTGGGACTTACAAAAATATATAAATACTGTATATATACCTAGAGAGTACCCAAAACTTGATTATAATAGTATAACATTTTATCTGATATTAATTCGTTTTAATCCATAGGCGACCCTATCGTCCGACGGTGCGCACGTGCGGCTCCTTTCTTTGTTAGAATTTTGTGAGCATTTAAAAAGGCGGCATTTCGGGAACATCAAAGCAGTAGGCCTTCTGTACTTGTACTCCTTGCGCGAAGGTCGTCGCCAGTGAATGGGCCGCGAACTCGCGGCCGCCGGCATGTACTTGTAGCGCAGTGAAAGGATCGCGGAGTGAGCCGCCCCTGCTATTATGTATTCTGTGATGCTGCTTGCTTTACAAATAATAATAAATAAACAAAAATATATAATTTTCGAATGTCCACAATCATTCCAATATCTTCCGTCATCACTCCGTCAACCGTCAATATTTTAGTTTTAGTCCACCTGTCATCATTCTTAGCAACTAAAATATCTATCATTAAAAGTTACTAAATATAAAGTAACGTGAAAAATTACACTTTCCTTATAAAAGTTATACTTGTATTTTTTAAAACTAGCTGCCAAGTTGTGCGCGTATTTGCGTACCCATATATTGTGGTCAGCAAACAACAGGGTCCCGCATAACACGTAATGCAAATAATATCCTTTAAATTAAATTTGACCTGGGTTCGCCTCACGAGCATCATGGCCATGTTTTCCTTATCTTATACTGAGATTAAATTAAGCTGTGAACGTTTGAATATTATCTTCAGGGGGGTTACCATGACGTACTAAAGACGTTCAGTTTAGTTTGAGAGAAAGGGACACAGCTGTAGCAGTTACATAGCTCCGTCCCTCTCTCTCAGCCTAAACTGAACGGCTTTAGCACGTCATGGTAGTCCCAGGGCGTTGAAGATACTGGTTATCGGAGGTAAATGTTTATTTGCTTCTTCCTTTTCATTTTGCTTTCACACCACAAGATATTTTGCGATATTTATATTTGATTTTCTGTAAAAAAACTGTTTGCTACAATGCATTCTGAACTTATAATTTTGTAACTATTATTACGCACGCAGATAGAATTCATATAACAATATTTAGTTAGTTACATTTAAAGTTTACATTAATAATATTTTGGTCTTCCAATTTAGACGCCTGTTTTTAACGTTATTAAGTCCTTACGAAAATATGAATATCCTGTAATCTGTCATACTGTAGGTGTAGAGTAAGAGTTTTTGCCAATTTTAATATAAAATTTATGAATTCTCAGTCTATTTAACGATTTCTTAGAAATTTAATATAAGTAATTTTATATTATCAAAATCAGTTATGGTAAAATATTTTCTTGTTGCTTCATAAAATATCTCATAATAAAAGTTTGGCAAATATATTTTCAGGTGGAATAAAAAAAAACGTACTTACTAATGAAATTTAAAGGTATCTCAGGTCAGAAGGTAAAGAAGCTACCGTTAATAAGTAATATGTTGCGAAGATCTCGAGCGGGGAATCGGAACACCCGCAGTATATCTACTAACATACATGTAGAAAGATCTTCATATGAGACGACTTATAGTTATTTGTTATACAAGGGGGCAAAGTTGTATTTTAACGCCGAGTGTGGAATTGAAAAACGAGCAAGTGAAAGGATTCTATAGTTGAACCACCAACGCAAAAAATGCGTTTATCACTGCTTCCAGTAGTTCCACAGGTGGTAAATCATCTTTATTACTAGATTCACCTACTTTTATCACTTTTAAAGCAGTTAATTTGACTTTATTCAAGGTCAAATTACTTTACCCACTAGTGGATAAAATGCGTTTTTACCCGCTGGTATTAAAGGACAAAACACGTATTTCCGAGCTAGTGAGTGGAAAAAAATATTATAATGTACGATTAACTGATGAGATTGATGAGCAATGTATGTAGGCCCAATCTACTTACTTACAATTACATATTTAGGTATACTTCTAATTTAGTAGAAATTAAGTACCGAGTCATTTCCATGCAACGCAGTTTTGAAATCTTACTAAAAATATTGTGTTTTTTTTTGTGTGACTCGTAGCAAACTCACACTTTGCTCTCTGTTGTCCTGACTTGGTTCCTAAGCATACTTGTATCTACAAAATTAAATTACTGAGCTTATTTCGTCGCTTCTAATTCGTTGTCATAATAAAAGCTATGGGACATCATTTTGAGCAATGTTGATACACATATTTTTACACTTTACTGTGCATATTGGTGCAAATATTAAAACAGTGGATATTTTTGGAGGTTAAAAGTTAAAAAAAAAAAGATTATTGACAACATTAATTACATTTCCCAGTTTTAAACTTTTTAGCACAACAAAATCGTATCGTAGTCGTACCGTGTAACCAACCCTTGACCCTGGCCGGATCCCAAAAGGTTCTCGAGATCACTCTTGATCTACTGAAACATTGAAACGCCTGCTCCGAATGCCTTTCCGAAAATAGATTTTTTTATGAATCTGATCTGATTCTACTATGATTAATTATCATGATTGAAATAAAAGATTTGGGATTGGATTAAATTGATTTGGTGCTAAACGTTTACTAAAAGACGTAATGTTTCGACTAACATTACAAGATATGAAAATGCATACGAGATTTCATCAAATAATACTTTTGACTACAAGATGTAGACATTGCCCGTGTGGTGACGGGTTAAGAATTTCACCACCCCCTTTCTTCCCGTAGGTGTCGTAGAAGTCGACTGTGGAATATGGGTTAAATTGTGGTATAGGCGACAGGTTGGCCTGTCACTGCAATGACACAATTTCGTTTTCTTTGAGTCCCTTTTAGCCAAGAGTGGCACTGAAAGTTGAGTAGTTCATGTGCTCTGCGTACCCCTTTATGGGATACAGGCGTGATTGTATGTATGTATGTATGTAGACATTGTAGACTTACGAATGAACAGGTTTCGTCTCAATAGATTCTAGTTTCATAAATTTAAGGTGCTTATTGTGAGCCAACGCTTAATTCAAATATTTACTTTCCTAACTGTAAACTCTCCTGAGACTCAAACAAAATTATAGAAATAGTTTATATATATTATTATTAATAAGCGGACCACTCACGTTACATTAGTCGAAATATAAGTTTAGATCCATTTCGGAAAATCCTTGTCAAGAGTAAAGCGAATAATCCGCTTAAAATATATTTCAATATTTTGAATATTTCCAAAGAAACAGTTATTTAATTATTAAGTAGATAAAAAGTATAGTCCGTAAATATCAAAGTTATTCCTAACCAAGTCTCTATGGAGACTTAAAATAGTGAAAATTCTTTATTTACATGAACATATTTAGTACATAATTATATAAGAAACTAAGACTAATCTTAAAAGCTAGCTAATGTCTAAAATAGGCCCTTGAGGCATTATATTATACCAAGGATGCTGGCGACATTGAGTCATTTCCTCGCCTTTTAGTAGTTTCACCACAGAGTTCATACATGTATACCATAGACTACGCAAACAGCGTGTCAAATGAACTCGGTCAAATCTAGGTACTGATGAGTCCGTCTTCACTCACAGCTTGCAGCATTCACGCGTACATTTTTGTAAGTTAAAAGTCAACAAAAACACAAAAATGCCTCATTACGTGATATTTAATTGCAACAACATAACAATCATGAACATTCAAGGGCATGAGACATATTTCCAATCACAGATCAAACATCACTACAAAATCTGACACGCTCGGACCCTATACAAACAGATGAACTTGTTTCTTCTATCTAAATCAAGTCTATGTGTCGATTCAAAATTATCAAAGCGAATAGAAAATGCGAAACCACACAAAATCAGCTCAAGCAAGCCATGGCTAATCTGCCCCAGTTTGGAATAAAGCCAATCCGAGATAAGCAGCCTCTCGAGAAATATCCTTTGTAGTCAACCTTAAGTTATAAGCCGGTTTGGCTTTAATAACTTAATATTGGTTTTGGTCAAACGGAAAATTAATGTCGGCAACCCGGACTGTACTTCAAAATGGAATGTTCTGATTAATTACGAGGTTCGGAAAAACGCCCGTCATTTTTAACCCCCGACGCAAAAACGACGGGGTGTTATAAGTTTGACGTGTCTGTCTGTCTGTCTCCCGAACGGATGAACCGATTTTGATTTAGTACTTTTTTGTTTGAAACAGAATTAGTCGGGAGTATTTTAGCCATTCTACATGAAAATCGGTCCACTATGTCGCGGTCGGGGGTTTTTTCAAAATTTTAATTTTGTGATTAGGTTATTATCATTAAATCTACGTTGCCTTCAGATTATATAATCATAAATATCATAACCAGTAATTTATGAGTCGTAATTGTTAGTGAAAAGTCTTAAGACCAAATAAGTGTAAGTGCTCGGAGTTTAGCCGTCGCGTGAACTCCTATATGCCTGAAGAGGGGCCTCCAAAATTGGCCCGAAACATGTTGTAGCAGTAGCGATATAATAACTTGAGTGCAACCGTAGATTCATTAAACATTTGAATATGTCTCACGAACGGTTTACTGACGATTCGCCCAAAAACGTTTCCCAAAGTTTCACATCCCAAACTATTATTCCCAAATTATCATTTCCCAAATAAACGTTTGGCAAAACAACTTATCGCAAATTGACATTTAGCAAAACTTTTTTTGGCAAGTATTTGTTTCCCAAAATATTTACTTGGTCAAATTTCATTTTACCAAATATTATTTAGTCAAAGGTATTGTTAGGCAAAATTTCCATTTCCCAATATATTGTAATTAAATGGCGCACTAGAAATTTGTTTGTTGATTTTATACTTTGTGTCCAAGATTTGTGTGAAATAATGTGTATGTCGTACTTTTTTTCCTCCTGCTGCAAATGTCAAGGATGACATTTTCATTTACATGGCCGGATACGGCGGATACATTTTATTAAAAAGAAACCTTATGTTTTCAAAACCATTATGTTCTATTAATTTTTAATTACTTTAAAAAGCCATTTTCGGTTTGCTCACTGTCAACCTAACACGCTCCTCCTCGCTTCGCTCGTCGTCGCACCTAAACTGAACCTGTCGCACACGAGTTTTCTGTTACAATACTAATAAAATTATTACATTACATTACATATGCCTTGTAATATTTATTGTCAAACGTGGTTTTGCATGGTGTAATTTGTAGAAACATTTTTTGACAAAAAAATAGTTAACAAAATAATTTTGTCCAGTAATTAATTTAACAAAAATAAAGTTGAGCAAACTTTTCTAGTCCAACTGAAGCCTTGGGAATAAAACTGAAATTATCATTTGACAATTTTAAGTTAAAGGCAAAAAAATCTTCGGTAAATTAAATTAATCCCGTAGAAATGAAAATGCAAATGCCTAAATATTTTCGAAATTTGCGATGTGACATTTTGACCAAACATGTTTTTGGGATATAAGTTTTGCCATTAAAAACGTTTGCGAAATAAAGTTTTGTCTAAATAAAATTGTGCCAAATGATAATTTGACCAAACAAATTCATTGCGAAACATACCTTTGCCAAACAATACTTTGGGAAATGAAACTATTGCGATATGATTATTGGGAAATGAAATTTGACGAAACGTTTTTTGGCGAAACGGCAGGACACCCTCACGAACGTTTAACGTCTATAAATCTTAAGCCTTTATAGTTACTGCGTGTTTAAACGTTCAAATATGTAAACGGCTTTCTACGTTGTATGAAACCGCGTATTTTTTCTAGATGTCGATCGTTTTTCAAAGCATTGTAATAATTATTCGTTCTAGAAGTTGAGCGCTGATTCTATCGAACTTCATTCCAACTCCCAACGCTGTGAAAACATTGTTAGGTGCATTAGGGTAATTTCGAATGACAGAAATGCTCGGGTGATTTCGTAAGGGGAATCTTGATATGATGGAAATAATAGTGATTTTTATGCGACTTTCGAAATTACCCTAATGCATCTTACCTACCTAAACCGGACTTACCTCTGGTAGTCTAAAGCGTTCGAATTAAGACCTGGATCGTATTTTAGTGACAAAATCCCGTATAATTCAAAACACACATGGAATTATTACTTATAAACAACAGTGTCGTGGAAGCACCATTAATAAAATATCTTGACATGGATAATTATTAAAAATAAATCATATTAACCATTTTGTCATGTCACATGAGTCTCAGAGCTATAATTAATGGTGGACGCTCCACAATGCCTCACTTGTTGCACCGGGATACCAAATTAACTGCTCAATCATTCATAATAGTACCTGCTTTCCGGAATCGAATAGTCGCTGCTAAAGGTATCCATATACTAATATTATAAACGGGAAAGTGTGTGTGTCTGTTTGTTTGTCCGTCTTTCACGGCAAAACGGAGCGACTAATTGACGTGATTTTTAAGTGGAGATAGTTGAAGGGATGGAGAGTGACATAGGCTACTTTTTGTCTCTTTCTAACGCGAGCGAAGCTGCGGGAAAAAGCTATTAATATATTGAAGCTGGTATTTATAGATAACAGGATTTTCTTTGACATTTTGTTTGTTCACAAATAATCAACAGCGAATTAGTATCGATAATGGCAGCCTGACAATTTTTTAAAGTATGATATAAAATATGTTATACCACGGAATAAAGCATCAGATAAAAAAAGGAAAGAAAAATAGGCAGTACTCATTTTTTTATTAAATTGTTATTTAATGAGTCAGATAGAAATATGTACAATAATCATATTAAGTAATTCCATATTGGCAAATTGTTCAAATTCGTTCTGACGAACTGATTCGACCACTAAAAAAAAAGTAGCCCATTAGCGGATATAAAATTGAAATGTAAATAATACATATTTATCCCTATTATTAAACGACCAATACGCTACGATAAATGTACATGTATGAAACGCAAAAATAATTATTATACTTCAAAAAAAAATGTAATTCATAAATAAACGTAACTTTCTACAAACGTAATTTATTAGAAAAATTGACAAAAAATAGGTTAAGAAGGAGTCGCAACCTTGAGCAATAAGGAAAATGCGAAAGAGGAAATACATCAATATCATATCATCGAAATTGGAATTTATTAAATTTAATAATATCATTCGATTTCTTATTCAGTAAATGCGACTAAGGAAAATGGCAATACTCATAGACTGTATCGATTTGAAGGAAAGGTATTCAGCAGAATACAAGTCAAATGTTATTGTTTTTGTCATCATAAGTATCATAATAATAAATGGTGATAAAAAAAATGCCCGATTCTTAATTTATCATGTACTAGCTTTTGCCCGCGGCTTCGCTCGCGTTAGAAAGAGACAAAAAGTAGCCTATGTCACTCTCCATTCCTTCAACTATCTCCACTTAAAAAATACGTCAATTCGTCGCTCCGTTTTGCCGTGAAAGACGGACAAACAAACAGACACACACACTTTCCCATTTATAATATTAGTATGGATCATCATTCATCATCATCATAGTACACTGTACCTTAAAAGTATACGTCAGTGTCAAAAATGACGTTACATGTCAAAGCAAGCTATAAAGCTGGTCTTAGAGAATTTGCTGCCGACAAGAATACATCTGAGGCAACATGTGTTTGTATTAGCTTTTTATAAAAAAAGGTCCATAATACTCAAAATATACACGTGCGAAAAGGGAATTCGTAACTCGTGTCGATTTAAAACACTCCCTTCGGTCGTGTTTTAATTTATCGCCACTCGTTTCGAACTTCCTCTTTTTCGCACTTGTATCGAAATGTACTTTTATAGAAGCGTATCGCTCAATTATCAGACGCGCCTGTCACGCGATTGCTCCATGAAAACATCTCATACGGTCTGGTGTGGACACATGATTGATGAACTTCTGCCAAACATCAGGTTTCCACCACGAATTTTTATCTGCTAATGTTGTTGTTTACATTATGTTATGTTTTTGATTTAATTGGTACACACTTTATTTATTATTGTTCTGTTTTAGATATATAAAATATAATACTAGCTTTTGCCCTCGGCTTTGCTCGCGTTAGAAAGAGACAAAAAGTAGCCTATAGGCTACTTTAAATGACATAGATTTCACTCTCCATCCCTTCAACTATCTCCACTTAAAATAGTACATTCGTAAAAAAGGAATTTTCTTTTCGCACGTGTATCGTACGACGTTTTTCAGTACAGATGAGCCTCCAAAGTTTCGACCTAGCATAATATAATGAACCACTTCTCGCACTAGTGCGTAAAAAAAACACCATCTGTACTGAAATTTTCGCCAATCAAAAGTTTTATGACCCATACACTATTTTTTAACGAGAAAATATGCATTTCATTATTAAATTCTGCTTTTTATCTACATAAGTGATGATCTATTATTTTTAACCGACTTCAAAAAAGGAGGAGGTTCTCAATTCGACTGAATGTTTTTTTTTATGAGTAAATTTTGTACTGAAAGTTACTAAAAGCCAAATTAAGTTTATGTTCCGTGAAACCTTCCGTCTATATTTTCTATGTCTATGGGTCTCCTCGCTTACGCAGATAGTCTGTAATTTATGGTACAAATAGTGCTCTGTATTTATGGTACAGAGGAAAAAGGAAGATCAGTCAGTCTGCGAAAAATAGCCGAGAAAATACAGAAAACAACGGCTTGATTCATATTACGCCATTAGATATTGTGTGTTGTACGTTATTGCCGAAGCCAGGGAAATATCAATTGGTTGGAGTTACTTCAATTAGGGTGAATGCAGAAACGTAAAATTTAGTTCCAGATATTAAGTAAATTACATTGCTATAGGTACATACAGCCCGTGAGATTTTAAAAGACCATCTTGACTACCGGTCTGGCGCAGTCGGTAGTGACCCTGCCTGCTACGCCGCGGTCACGGGTTCGAATCCCGGTAAGGGCATTTAGTTGTGTGATGAGCACAAATGTTTGTTCCTGAGTCATGGATGTTTTTCTATGTATAATAAGTATTTATATATTATATACGTATATATCGTTTTATAAGTCACAACACAAGCCTTCTTGAGCTTACCGTGGGCCTCAGTCAATCTGTGTAAGAATGTCCTATAATATTTAAGTATTTATTTTTATTTATTTTATTTATCTTTCAGCCGAAAACATACGTAATCGAAAAATGAACAATTTCTCTTTCAGATTTAGTTGCGCTTGAAGTATTGTCACCAAATGTATGAGAGGTGAACATTTTGGTAGCGAAAGAAATCACTTGGCACAGATATACGTAAAGCTGAGCTAATCAAGCCCCGTAGCCATGCGCCAGGCCCTGGTGGGTACGGTGGGGGGCTATCTAAAGTTCTGTTATGCTCCACCGCGCTTTTGATAAAAAAATCATATCGGCTTCTATTAACATTGTGATTATCGTTTATAGGTAAATTAGAGATGATATAACCATTTTTGACAGTAATGTTAAACGCTGTAATAAGGCCCTTCTGAAAGTAGATATAACACGTACCGTACATGAAAGTATAGTGTATATTTCGGCAGGCTCACGATGGATGGCGTTATTCAATTCTGATGAAAAATCTAACACTTACTAACACCGCGCAGTTGAGAGACAAATCAGACAAATTACAGCAACCTTTATACAATTACAGCAGTAGCGTAGCTTATGTTTTTCTTAATGTACAGCGGGGGAAATCTCGACTGGGGGGCAATTGTAACTGATCCATTTTTTCCATTATTACACTATGATGTTGAGTTCTATAATGTATCCACTGGACACGCCTACCATATATAACCGGTGGACATTCTATTTAATAATACAAAGATTGTAAAACATGGTAAAAATGGACCAGTTACATTTGTCCCCCAGTCGAGATTTGTCCCGCTGTACCTTACTCGTAAGTAATAGTGAGGTTTTTTTTTTTATACTACGTCGGTGGCAAACAAGCATACGGCCCGCCTGATGTAAAGCGGTCACCGTAACCTATGGACGCCTGCAACTCAAACAGTGTCACAAGCGCGTTGCCACCCTATTAGAAACTTGTACACTCCCTTTTGCTGTGTTAAGTACACAGCAAAAAGGAATGTACAAGTTCTAAGGAGGGTTCGGGTTGCCGACGACTCAAAGGACAATAGACGGAACAAGTTAGTTCCGTAAGTCCTCCCGTCACCAGCACACCGCACCCTCGTTGAGCTCTGGCAGCCTTACTCACCGGCAGGAACACAACACTATGAGTAGGGTCTAGTGCTATTTGGCTGCGGTCTTCTGTAAGGCGGAGGTACTACCCCAGTTGGGCTCTGCTCTAGATTCGAGCGAGACGATATCCGCTGTGCTGTTAAATTAAAAGTAAGAAATTGGTTGTCTTTTCTACAGCTTGGTTAAAACAGTGCTCGTATATTTCAGTGGTTATTGTTAAGACGCATGTTTTATCACATATCTAGATAAAGCTATCTATATTTCGCTGGCTATTAAGGTAGGTACTAATTGAAGGTTTAATATCGTTTCTACGGCCTGTTTTGACCTTGATCGAGGCGTGCCTTTTATTCGAAAAAGGTGTACTGTGTTAATAGTTAATGATTCAAATGCTTTATTCAGATTAAATGTATATTTTCCAAATTATTGGCGGGGTGATTCGATTTTTGTAAAAATGTGCCATGAAAAACACAAACTCTGATGATATTGAGGTTGTACAAATTGTAAGTACTTTAATTAACCAACCTGCATTTTGCAATGCTTTATTTCGTTTCGCGTCGTCTGGAGCTTAATTCATCATTTCAACTGAACATCAGGCCTTTTAGAAGCTGCATTTAGACTGAAACGCAGGATTATGTTTCATATACTAAATATACAATTGTAATGTTCATCAACATTCATTTGAAAGTGGAGTGAGGTCATTTTGGGTCAAAACAGGTTTCGGGAAACGGGCGTTTTCCCTGTCGATAACTAAGCATTTTACTATTTCGGAAATTTTTACAGAAATCGTTATAAAAATTACGTAACAGTTATTGTGGATTTAAAGGGATGCGTTTATTTCGGGTGCGTATCGATCGGTATAACTTTTTTTGATATATTTTTAGTCGTTATAACGATCATTTGATATAATTATTGAATCATATAACAACAAATAATATACTGACAAATTGTATAATTCTTATTTAATATAATGATCATTTTTTCGAATAACATTTACTATAACATACTTTGAATATAATGCTTATTTCCTATAATAAATAAATTGTATAACACAAATTCTTTCTAAAGCCCAGTTAGAATCGCACAATAAATTAGATCCATCATTTACCAGAAAAATAGATTAGGTTAGAACTGTGACCCTTACACACAACGCGCTGCTACCAGACAAACAGGTTAGGTTAGGTTAGAACTGTGACCCTTAAACATACGTACTGCTATCAGAAAAGTAGGTTAGGTTAGGTTAGAACTGTGATCCCTTCAAAAAATAATAAAATTAATTCATGAAATGTTTTATACTGATTGCTAGTTATATTATACTAGTCGTATATCAATAGATAGTTATACCATGCCACGGTTATTACAAATAAGTGTTATATGAAATAATGATTATACAAAATAAAAGTTGATATTTTGTGGTTATACCAAATGTTAATTATGTCAAATGAGTGATTATACCCTCTAGATATATACCAAATGTTGTTATATCAAATGTTACTATAACAAAAAAAGTTATAACAATCATTACACACCCGTTTATTTCATGATGCCGTGTGGTGACGGGTTAAGAATTTCACCACCCCCTTTCTTTCCGTGGGTGTCGTAGAAGGCGACTGTGGGATATGGTTTAAATTGTGGGGTAGGCGAGAGGCTGGCAACTTGTCACTGCAATGTCACAATTTCGTTTTCTGTCAACCCCTTATTTGCCAAGAGTGGCACTGAAACTTGAGTAGTTTCATGCGCTCTGCCTACCCCTTCATGGGATACAGGCGTGATTGTATGTATGTCGAAAAGAAGAACGTAGAATCAATTTACATTGGAAAGCTTTTGAGCTTTCAATGATACCTTCCCCATATGCGCATGTTTGAGTGTACCTATGTTATAGGTTGGGTAGGTACTCAATTAAGTACTCGCATATTATCATCGGCTTGAGTTGGCGTCATGTATTTACACTGAGAAATATGTAAATACATGACGCCAATAATACATTTAGCAAAATTGAAATAGGAAGTTTGGGAAATTCCGAAACCGACCTTCTGCCGAATGTTTCCGCAGTTAATGGTTTTCTAAATATATTTTGACGAACGTTTTGCAATTACTCGGATGATTCAAGCTGATTTTTATTACGAGGGGGAATGAATGATACATCTTGCTCCTCCATTTACTTAAAATCTGGGGCAGCATTATCATAAACAATGCAAAAATATACTTCTTTATTATCTCCGGAATATTATATTGACCTTGGAAGTAGCCTGGAGTTTCGGTGGAATGTATGTTGTGTATTTTTAGGACTTAGTTTTTATAAATTATCGACAATTTGTAATTTCGTTTCCGTGGGCGGTTAATTGGGCGTAGGTAATTGATTTCGATTGATTGCTATGATATTGTAAACCATATATTATTTCAGTTCATTGATTCTATTTAAAGAATAGTTGCACTGATATAAAAAGTTTTTTTTTAATTGGTATAAAATTAAGTTATAATTATTATTCAGTTTATTAACCCATCAAACTTTTCATATATTATAAAGACCAAAAATTCCAATAAGGTACCATATTTTTTCCCAAAAATAAACTCACCTGATAGCACAAAGTAAAACCAAATCTCAACAAAGGGTAGAAACTTCGATATAATCACTTGAAACGTTCACTCACAGTCCGCGGCATACGCGTACGCTCGCTCCGACGGCCTCGGGTGCACTGGCAGCACTGGCTCCAGACTCCCCTCCCCTCTACCTGTTACAGGTACCATATATCCAGAACTAAGTAGCTAATATTGATGGATATCGTGAATTGATTTCCGCGCCGGCTCGTTTGGGTTCCCGATGCTTGTGGTCAAGGTTTTCGGGTTCCAAAGTTACATAGTGAAGTTTCTTTGAGCGCCTGTTGATTGGCGCAAGATATTTCACATTTAAGCGATGTACATATTTAAAAAACCACATTCAATGTCGGTGGGCGCTCTGTTTGTAGTCGCTTTCCTCTATATGGCGGGAAAACGCTGGAATGGGATACGCGTAGCACTAGGAAAACACTGGCAGTGAATGGAATAAGTTTTTTTTTTCAGAAGAATACTGTTGCTTTAATAAAGATATGTCGCTAACTCTGAGTAAATGTTTGTGGTTATTGCATCTCTAAATTGTTCGAAACATCAAGTTCTGAATGCTGCAATTTTCGGATGTCGGAAGTTGCGGAGTGAAATTCCTTTGTGCTCCTGTTAGTTTGGAGCAAAAGATTGACATATGGAGAATTGGGGACCGATTTTTTTTTATATCTACCTATTGTGTTTTTTGATATGCTTTTTTATATGGGATAGGAGGCAAACGAGCAAACAGGTCGCCTGATGGTAAGCGATCACTGCCGCCCATGAACACCCGAAACACTGAAGTGTTGGAGGTGCGTTGCCGGCCTGGGTTGGGTGTACGCTCTTTTCTTGAAGGTTTGAAGAGTACCAATCTACTAATTCACGTTTTTGCTGCAGATCTCTCAATTTTATTTTTAAGGCATTTATTTACTGTCAGCGTTTCCATAGTGGTATGTTTTTAGCCAATTTTAGCGTTTTCCCGCTTTCTTTAGGAAAGCAGTAACGAACAGAGATTTCTCCGAGCGGTTTCCCGGTACTTAGTTGTTTAAACAACCATTTTGATGTAGGTGCGAACCTGTTGCTATCGGCAATCGTTTATTTAGATTCTTTATACCTTTACCTTACCTACCTAGGTATACCTACATACTTACAAAGAGCGTATATTTATGATAATGCGTACTTTGGCTCTTACTGTCATGTCATAGTAAGTTAGATTTCATTTGCAGTCTCGCTCTGAAAACTCTCCGGCAGTGCATTTAACCAGAAAGGTTAAAAGTTTTTATATTTATTTGCACCTAAGTACCTGTGACACCTGTGATTTTACAAAGGGTCGATATTAAATACTTGAATACTTAAATACCTAATACGTGCCAAAGTTTTTATATTTATTTGCACCTAAGTACCTGTTTTTTTTGGACTAATGGCTATCTAATTTTTTTTTGGACTAATGGCTATCTAAGGAAACGAGAGTACAGTAATTGAAGCAGTAAGTCTAGAAATAGCAAGTAAACTACTCGTATTAGGCTCCGGTATGAGTTCCTATCTAAAGTTAGGCAAACACCAAAGACTGTTCAAACTTCCGCTCGCAAATAACTCGCTCACCGATGCAATCTAAACTGTAGTCCGATGCATATTACCTAACTAGTTACGGTTTTGATCAAGTGTTGATATGAGGCTGAAAATCGTCTTAATGGTAAGAGAGAATTTTTAAGCGCGTCATTATATTGCGCACGAACTGAAGGAGCGAATTTCATGGTCATATCAAAACTTTAGATGCTTTACAAACTTAAATCTGAATCGATCTCCAGCAAAGCTATTATAAATAAATAATATTATAAGGACATTCTTACACAGATTGACTGAGGCCCACGGTAAGCTCAAGAAGGCTTGTGTTGTGGGTACTCAGACAACGATATATATAATATGTAAATACTTATATACATAGAAAACATCCATGACTCAGGGACAAATATCTGTGCTCATCACATGAATAGATGCCCTTACCGGGATTCGAACCCGGGACCGCGGCGCAGCAGGCAGGGTCACTACCGACTGCGCCAGACCGGTCGTCAAATAAGTCTAATATTATGCTTCCAATTTTATCACTTATCAACGTGGATAAGACATCTGTCACTCTCACACTGAGACACGGATGATGTGATAAAATTGGAAGCATATTAGCCGGGTTGGTTGCCTGAATCTTAGTACGGCTATTAAATAAATACTTACATGAAAGTAATCAATTATTAAAAATATGTTTTCAATTATAGTACTTATTTGCAGAGATCCTCGGAAGTTAGAAACTTGACTCTACATGAGGTCTAAGTCTAATATTTTTTTACCAGGACAGCCTAGCTTAGATATGTACATGAAAATGTCTTTGTGGGATATTATTATCTGTAAGCCCGACGGAAACTTTATTAGATTAGGTAGCATCGGGTTCATGGTATAACTGTTGCATGTACCGTCAAATGCTTTTCTTTTTAGTATGAATAGGTAGACGTTAGACCACGATCACACCTGATGGTAAGTGATGATGCGGTCTACCCTGGAGCACGCTTACCTATGAGATACGCTTTAAAGAGACCTGGATTGTACTCATGCGGAAACACAGACTCAGGCAGGGCATTCCACTCCTTGGCGGTTCGCAAAAGAAATGTTGAAGCGAAACGCTTAGTGCGTATTTTTGGAATACTAACCGTGAAGCGATGCCGCATTGCCGATTGTCTAGTGGTCCTATGGTAAAATGGGGACGGAGGAACAAGGTTGTACAGTTCCTCGGCGCACTCTCCGAAATGTATCCTGTAAAATACCGATAAGCTGGCACCTACCCTGTCTAACATTGCCTGGCTCAAAAAATAGTTAAATATTGCCGAAAAGCCGTTTATAATAAGCTGCTTATAATGGCAGTCCCAACACTTTAGAACATTAGGTACAATATATTATTAGACACCTGTTTTGATTAGAACTACCATTTTAGACCCAGGCAATGTTGTGCAGGGTGGGCAAAGTTACAGCATTTGACGGTACATATAATATTTATTTAACATTTTAGATCCCTGAAAGTCTACCAAAATTCGTTAGTCAAACTCGTTTACTTTACTAAAAATATCAAGATTTCGCTTACTCATAATAATTATGCAGTATATTCAAGTGAATTAGGCTTGTGTAGGACATGTACTTATTAGTACTATTGTACAAAAGATACGATTCCCTGCACTGTACTAGACCGAACTAGTCCCAAATGATTCTGCTCTCTAGTACATTTAGTACACTCACACACGCGCAACAAAATGGGAGCGAAAGGAGCGAAGAGCCGAGGAGTAACAGTGACAGCAAAGCGATCCGTGTGATCCGACCGTAACCGAACTAAAACCAACTGACTCGGACCGAGAGCGCGCGAAAACGGCCGATCAGCTCTCGGCTAGTACGAGCGAGCGTTACTGTACGCCATATGCACAATTTGTCTCTCGCTCTCTCGGTAACTATAACTAGTACACTTCGGAGATCGTACTAGGTGGGAGCGATATTTTCAGTGAACGAGCAGGCACAACTCTAAAGTGAATGTGTTCGTAGCTATACCTTCTTACCTCCCACCTTTAGTTAAACCTACCTACGATTGGCATGTGTACTAAAATAAGCTCGGAAACGGATGCCGGACGTATTGGCCGGGTACATGTTTACTTATCGTTCTCCTCTAATAACGTACCGTCGAACACAGAATCTTTGCAACGGTCAAGGTTTCCAACAATGAAACATGTATTTTATCGAAATGTTTTCTTTCCGTGGGTATCAATTATTGTGAGGATTCCGGTTAGTTTGTTTATGTGGTTTTTGCAAAGCTATTTGCAGGGATAATAACAGTTTCCATATCTTGAGATATATAACTAGTACGAAAGCCAAACATGCTTTACATTTTTAGTTCCAATTTTTGACCACCATCACTTTACTTAGCCTGTCCATGCACTTCGCCCGAAGCCAATATAGTACAGTAACTTTGTCGCCTGAAAGTGTGGGGCAGAGTGCGTCAAATCCGGTAGTTCTAATTTTTTGCAGACTTGTTTATAATTTATGATGTTGGCCTAATGATCGACCGAAAGTTCGAAAAAAATGATAAAATTTGAAAGACTTAATCTCGTAAACTACTGGGTGTCTACAGAGGCAGTTTTCAGAGTTAGTATTATACTGTAGAAAATTTAGTCTACTTTAAAAACATCTTAAGAAAGGTTTTTCAAAAACTAGTTATTTAGGGTTATAATCGCCAAAATTTGAAAAAGAGACGATTTTTTTCGCGGTTTTTTGATTTTTGACAAAGTTGCGTTCGGCGCTCGAGGTCACAAACTTGGATTATTCATTAGACCAACATCATATAAAAATGTACCGGAAGTACAACTACCTACCGGATTCAACACATACTACAGATATACAAGGTGCTCGCGAGGAACCCATATAACTTTAACGGCATATTCTTGGTCACATTTTAAGATTAAAATGTCATATAAACTTTTCTAGATTTCGTCTAGTTTCAGAGTTATTGCCAATTAAAAAAAAACATTTCCGTATTGTTACTCAGTAGAAAAGGTTTCTTAACGGCGCTGATGCGCAATTGTGGAGCATAGTCTCACAGTAGTCATTGATAGGATGTCAAAATGTGACAAGAAAAACTTCCAAATAATTTGGTTTTTAGAAAAAAAATGAAGGAACATTTTAATTGTCCTTTATGGATAAAAAAATTTTTTTATGTGAAAATACGTCCAAAAAAGTAAAAAAAAAAACAAAAAAAAAATTTTTTTTTTTTTGGCGAAAAATTTTTAAATTCATATAACATTTTTTCTTTCTTTTTGCCTCAGAAACGCGTGGTTCAAGTTATGCGGGTTCCTCGCGAGCACCTTGTATAAAGTGACTGGATTAATAGATTAGTAGGTACTTTAGAACCTAACTGTACATAATTCTAGCTCATTGAAAATTGGCTGCGTTCCTATTGTGTCATAGTGCTTTTACAAACTTCAATCACGTACCGACAAACATTAATTTGCCAAAATTGCGAACAGTATCTGTAGGTTGTGCTATCAAAAATTTAGCATTACGGCTAGTACGAAGCTTAACCTTTTAACCTTTTCAGGCCCAAGGGGGCTTTAGGTATGCGTTACTCGGACTTAGGCCAACGCCTTCGTACAATTTACATACAGCTGTTGTAATTTTTTTAATTATTTCGTGTTTATTTCTGACGTTTTAATCGAAACGAAATAACATTTAGGTTTATACATTGTACTTTAGATTTTGATCACGATAACAACAGGAACCTTATATATCTTGCACTTGACAATTTTGTTCGCTTCTATCCATACTAATATTATAAATGGGAAAGTGTAAAGTGCAGAACGACGAATTGACATGATTTTTTAAATGGAGATATATAAAAGGAACGGAGAGTGACATAGGCTACTTTTTGTCTCTTTCTAACGCGAGCGAAGCCGCTAGTTTACAATATTAACTTTAGGCAGCGTTAAATTCGAAAATTACGAAGGCTTCATACTATTGGAGGTTGCATATGTATGTATTATGCTGGCATAAAGTAAACCATTACTTATGTGACAGCAGTTTGAATATTTATGTTTTGTACGTTGTGTTTGTAAATATGTCACTCTAAATATATTGCTCGCCACGTAAACTAGTATTTCCATTGGTATCCACACTCTGCCTAACCCCGTGGCGATCGACAAAGATAAGTGGTATCTTGACAGCGGATGCTCGAACCACCTTACGCACGACAAAAGTAAGTTGTTGTCCTATAAACCTAAAAGAGGCAGCATGAAGATATCTGTAGCAAATGGTGAGAAGTTATCAGTAACAGGACGAGGGAACGCTGAGCCCCAAGTCAGCGAGAATGAAAAACTGAGTTTAGAAAATGTCATGCATGTTCCCGATTTGTCCATGAATTTAATTTCGGTAAGCGATTTAACTAAGAAGAAATGTACTATTATTTTCGACGAAAAAGGTTGCGTAATTCAAAAGAAGAACCGAATTATTGCTAGCTGTCAAGAAGTCGATGGCATTTATGAGTTGACAGAAAAGAAAAACAATGTCGTCAATTTGACACTGTCAACAGAAAATAAAAACATTTCGAATCTTTTACATAAACGTTTGGCCCATTTATCCCGAAATTATATGTTGAAAATGAAAAACTTCGTCACCGGATTGAATTTTAAGAGCACTGATTTGTGCGAACCGTGTATTCCCTGTATTGAAGGAAAGACGTGCAAGAGTCCCTTTAAAAACAAAGGTACGAGAGCCACGGAAGTTCTACAAATCGTTCATAGTGATTTATGTGGACCCATGGAAGAGCCGTCAGTTGGAGGTTCAAGGTATTTTTTGCTTTTCATTGACGATTATACTCGGAAGACTCATGTTTATTTTTTGAAAAATAAAAGTCAAACTTTTGATAAGTTCCGTGAATATAAGGCGGAAGTAGAGAAGGAAACGAGTAAATCTATTATAAAGTCTTAATATCGGATGGAGGTGGAGAGTACTGTAATGCGAAATTTAATGCTTTTTTGAAGTCCGCAGGAATAAAGCACCAGACTACTGTACCCTACACGCCCGAGCAGAATTCTGTTGTTGAGAGGGCGAATCGCACGATTATGGACAAGGCAAGAACACTACTGTCAGAATCAAATTTGAGCAAAAAGTATTGGGCGGAGGCCGTTAATACTGTTGTATATTTGAAGAATAGAAGTCCCACGAAAGCTTTGAACGATACAGTGCCTGAAAAGCTTTGGACTGGAAAGGAAGTGGATGTCAGTCATCTCAGAATATTTGGTTGTGTGGCTTATAGACTGATACCAAAACAAAAGAGACGTAAATTGGACATGAAGACGGAACCAATGATTTTCATAGGTTATCCAGATAATCAGAAAGGCTACCGTTTGATGAATCCAAAGACGGGTGAAGTGACAACTGCTAGAGATGTCAAATTTTTAGAGAATGTGTTTCTTAAAAAGGATGATGTCGAGAAGTCGTCGGAAGTTATTATCAGCCTGAGTACGGACTCTGATGATCAGTCCTGTTTACCAAATGGATCCACGAGTGTTCCTGAAGTATCAGAAGTGAACGAGAATGGATTTCTTGATACTGTAGATGAAAACTTGGTACCTGAACCCGATGTACATGAACATGAGCACGTACCCTATGAGGTGGTCACTAATGGCGAAGTGATAATACCTGACCTAACAGAAAGGAGGTATCCTCAGAGAGAACGCAGACAAGTTGATCGGTACGGTTGCAACGTTATGTATGCCAAAGAGAGCAATCTTGATGGAGATCCTGTAACCATAGAGGATGCATTGGCGAGACCAGACAGCGAGTTATGGCAGAAAGCTATAGATGATGAACTTACGTCGTTGAAGGAGAACCAGACGTGGACGTTAGTGGATCTACCAGCTGACAAGAAACCAATCCAGTGCAAATGGGTGTTCAAGATCAAGAAAGATAGCGACGGCAAGGTAACGAAGTACAAGGCTAGACTCGTAGCGAAAGGGTTTACACAGGTATGTGGTGTAGATTATACGGAGACCTACTCTCCGGTAGTTAGAAGCTCTACTCTACGATTATTGTTCTCGCTAGCTGCTGAATACGATTGGTTTATTGACCAATGGGATGTCACGACTGCGTTTTTATACGGGAAGATCAAAGAGGACATTTACAATTTTACATGCTTCAACCGAAAGGAGCAGTCACCAAAGGTCAAGAAACCAAGGTATGTAAGCTGCAGCGATCACTGTATGGTTTGAAACAAGCCTCGAATGCTTGGTTCAAAGAGTTAGATAGTGAAATGTTAAATTTAGGCTTTGTACAATCCAAAATAGAACCGTGTTTGTATCAAAAACAGCTTAAAGGTAACAAGAAGTTAATTGTCGTGATTTATGTTGATGATTTATTTATATTCGGTAATTGTGAGCAGGAAAAGCAAAAGTTAAAATCAGGTTTGCTTGACAAGTTTAAAGTGAAAGATTTAGGCGCGGCTAGACATGTTTTAGGCATGAGATTGAGACGAGAGAAGGGACTTATTCATCTTGATCAGGAACAGTTTATTTTGGACTGCTTGAGTGACTTCAACATGACAGATACTAAGCCAGTAACGACTCCTTTGGAAGTGGGAATGAAATTAGAGAGATCGAACGATTCCCACTGCCACCTACCGTATCAAAATTTGATAGGTTGTCTAAATTATTTAGCCTGCAATACGCGTCCAGACATTGCACACGCGGTAAGTGTACTTTCTCAATTTAATTCGTGTTTTGGTGAAATACACTTTAAGTGTGCGAAACGGGTCTTACGGTATTTAAAGGGTACGTCTAATATGTGCCTCACCTTTCGAAAAACGGGTGATTTAGACTTACGTGGCTATGTAGATGCAGATTGGGGTGGCGCGCTCGATCGTAGATCTTTCACTGGGCTAATTTTTAAGCTAGGCCAAAATATTGTCTGTTGGGAGAGTAAAAAACAACCGACAGTAAGCTTGAGCTCGACAGAAGCTGAATACTTAGGGCTTAGCCAGGCTTCCAAGGAAGCATTGTATTTGCGTAGCTTACTGAACAGTTTGACGACTGTAGAGGGTAAACCTGTAGTCATTTACAATGACAATCAGTCGGCGCATAAAATTGCAGCTAACAAGATGATGCATAATAGGACAAAGCATATCGATATCAAATTTCATTTTGTCCGTGAGTGTGTACTGGCTAATAAAGTTGAAATTAGGTACATGCCAACGGATAAAATGATAGCGGACATCTTAACTAAGAGTGTTTCTGGCCCTAAGTTAAAAGGTTTTTTGAAGGATTTATCCCTGTCAAATTATCCTATTAAGAGGGCGGATTAGTGTTAGAGTTAGGTGTTTGATATATTTTTATAAATGTTTTGTGTAGGTAATAGAATATTTTTTCTAGAGTTACTTTATTATGCGTAATATTAATTTGTTGGCAGTTTTCTATGTCTGTGTATAGTCAGGTACGAAAGATAGAAACTTATTTTTTTATTTTATGTACCGAGTGCAAACGTGTACAAAACTGATAATATAATATACTTGGTATCCACACTCTGCCTAACCCCGTATAACCGGTAAATAACAATAGGTTACAATACATACAAACTTCCACCCCCCATTTTAGGGAATTGGGGGTAAGAAAGAGACAAAAAGTAACCTATGTCACTCCCCATCTCTTCAAGTATCTCCACATAAAAAATCACGTCAATTCGTCACTCCGCTCTGCCGTGAAAGACGAACAAACAAACAGATACACACACTTTCCCATTTATAATATTAGTACTTATGGATATAGCCAAAACACAGTAATAAAATTACTATTAAATAACGACATGCAGATCATGCAGATACGAGTAACCAAAGCAAATTGAATGAAATTTAAACAGATGTGAACATAACTATCCCAGAACATTACAGTTTTGAATACCAACAGAACGGACAATGCTTGATTATGAAATCAATTGTTAAAGTATACACAGCCTATGTTGTTAAATTGTGCCAACCTCTGACAACGTAAAAAATTCAGATCCTTTGCTTTCAATGCGACGGATTATCCTAAAGGCACTTTCAGTAGGAACCTTATTAAATAATAAGTAAAATGCCACCTGTCTGTTTCAGCAAAGTCACTATTCAGTTAGGGTGTTTCGAATTTGAAGGAGATCATAAATATTTAATCATTGAAACTGGGTCCCTCTCCGTGTTGGCCGTGACCCGTTCAGTGTTTCCGTCGTGATTATATATTAATGTCGCCTGATTTCCAAAATCTCATGGAGTGTGTATCATTACTTTAAAATTATGAAGCGTATGTTTAATTTTTCATCAGAGCTTGAGTGTAACAAAAGCTGTATCGATATAGAAGTTAAAGAACTTTGAATGAACTGTAATGAACATTAAAACGGATTTTGTCGCATATATGTACCTATATAAATTTTAATATAGTACTACATTATGTACTACATTAATACGTTGCTATAGTTTTGTGGCATGTGTGGTAACCAAACACAATATTTCATAAAAAAAATTAAAACATATTATATTATGTATAAAATAATACTTGGCCAAAGACCTCGTTCTAGAAATTGATCTATGTTTCCAGAGAGAATCTACCTTTCCAATTTTTCCATGATTACCTCAACCGATAAGGGGCTTAGCTAGCGAGGCCTACCTGTATCTAGATTACTTAGGTGACTACAGTGAGTGCTTACCTTCAGAGTCTTCAGACGCACCGTAGGCTTGTTTTGTCATTGACGTCGTTTAAAAAGGTCTATCTATCTATTTGTTTCTATTTGTTTTTATTTTGTATCTAGATTTGTTTGAAAAGGGAGGAAAATATACAGGGTGTATTTTTGATATTACCTCATATTTAAACGTTTATTAGTATACGCCCTACGGAACATATTTTCAAATTATGTTTTTATTAAAAATACTACTTTTATTTTTTCATACAAAATAATTCGGCACGCAAAGAATTGTTTTTTTGTTAGCTGACTTGACGGACGAACTGTCAATTATTTCCGAGGCTTTGAGATATCAAATACTTAGGGGCACGCAATACATTGCTGCTCAATTTTTTTTAATTAATTACGCTCTGTCAGTTAGGACCAACCTTATAATTACTTGTTGTATGGGTTCACAGCACTAAAACCTTGACCTGATTAAAGTTTGAGGTAGTATCAAAAATAAACCCGTATTATTTCATCCTTTCCAAAGAAGAAAAAAAAACTTTCATTCCTAAACTATATTATAGTATAAAACACCTCTGGTTAGGGTTCCGTAGTCAACTAAGAAACCTTATAGTTTCGCCATGTCTGTCTGTCCGTCCGTCCGTCCGCGGATAATCTCAGTGACCGGTAGCACTGGAAAGATCAAATTTGGTACCAATATGTATATCAGTCACGCAGACAAAGTGCAAAAATAAAAAGTGGAAAAAATGTTTTATTAGGGTGGGCCCCTACACGTAAAAGTGGGGAGTGATTTTTTTTTTTTCATTTCAACCCTAACGTGTGATATAATTGTTGGATAGGTATTTAAAAATGAATAGGGGTCTACGAAAATAATTTTTGATATTGTTATTTTTTTCGGAAATGATCGCACTTAAAGTTAAAAAAATTGCATCACCGCCCTCTAAATTTTGAACGATAAGTTTAAAAAATATTTAAAAAATCCTAAAAGTATAACTTTGAAAAGACTTTCTAGGAAAATTATTTCCAACTTGATAGGTTGAACAGTTTTTGAAAAAAAAAATACTTTTTTGCTTTTATCACTTACGAGTATTTATAATTGGCGGCCTGCCAGTTATTCGGAACGTCACATTATAAATGTTATATTCTTTTCTTCTAACTGAAATTCTGACCGTCCGGCGCATTGATAGTCAGTGGAAACCTTTACACCGGTATGTTTGCTGCCGAAGCCAGCCAACCCCCGGGCCCACGTCACAGGCTTACGGTCCCAAATCTTAGATCCTATCTCCGTATCAAATATTACGTTTGATACATTTGATGTTATACGATAATACAAACATGGTGTATTATGTTGCTGGTTGTTGGTAAATAATTTATTTAGTAGGCACCTACATTAGTTATTTAGAAATATGTTGTTTCAATTGAATAGGCTAGTTTCCTACTAGTCAAATCAGCTTTTTAGGGTTCCGTACCAAAAAGGTACAAAAGGAACCCTTATGGTGCGACTCTGTCCGTCTGTCACATTTCTAAATCAAGAACTACTTATGCTATCGACTTGAAATTTGGAATAGTTATGAACATTGTTAACCTCTACAAAATTGAAGGATTTTTTTTTATTAATATTAATTATACAAAATGGCCAATATGAAAGGGGGGGAAATTGTAAATGTCAAGTAACTAGGTCAAGTGGGGTATCGTTAGAAAGAGCTCAAATTGTATATATCAATACTATTTTTTATAATTTTTTTGTACGTTTTTCTTTCGCTTTAGGTCTCGTAAAATGTGGTCGTTAATTTCGCCGACCGCTCATCGGCTGGGCGTAGCTCAGTCGTAAGAGGCCGTCTAATGTTCGCAAGCACATCTCAGGTGTCAAAGATTTTGAATCACGGCCTGAATTTTTTTTTTTTTTTTTTTGTATTTATAAGAGTTTTTTTTTGTCTAAAGACATAATAGAACCGAGCCGGTCGGTCGTCCAGATATTAGAAATTATGTTTAAACTACTGTCAATAATTTTCTTCTAATTATGTGGTGTTTTATTTCGTGCACTGCATAAATATTTTGTATAAGTATCTGCGTTGAATAAGAAAAGTTGCCAGTTTCAATGCACAGATGAAGTACGAGTATTACATGTCTTACATGACAACTGTGGATACCTATGGCCTATATGGTTTTTTAAATCCCGATATTCACGAGCCACGAAAAACAGAGAAATTGTCGCATATCTTCCTACCTACAGTCACTGTTCATGGTCGGCATGCAAATATGGACTCGTGTCGAATTTTGAATTCACACATTCGTTGTGGCCAGCTGTCATTGCGATAGCTTAACGAGAAAGGGGAACAAATGTCCCAAGACACCTGACGGTGACGAAGGCCTAGCCGAAGTGACAATCGTTGACACTACGTGGTGATCGAATCACAACTGACTCTGTCGCACCACGGAAAAACAATAGGGAGAGCTACGACAACGATAAGAGGGTATAGGTGAAAAACTTAAGAAAGTCACCTGTTGTATGTGTGAGTGACGTGTTCGAATAGACGTTTGTTTTGTTTGTGTTACTAATTTTAAATATGTGTTCTCTATTCGAACACGTTACTCACACATACAACAGGTGACTTTCTTAAGTTGTTCACCTATATGCGATTGTGACGTGAACTGAAGCCAGCGATGTCGGGTGAATATGACACTACTAACTCATAAATCTATATCACACATCGCTTGATACTATGTCTGATTTCGACACGTGTAGAGGTGTGTCTTAGAAAGTTTGTCACTGCGTTAAGGCTGCCGTAATAATTGTTTTCCCCTCACTAGCTCGGAAACACGTGTTTTGTCCTTTAATACCAGCGGGTAAAAACGCATTTTATCCACTAGTGGGTAAAGTAATTTGACCTTGAATAAAGTCAAATTAACTGCTTTAAAATTGATAAAAGTAGGTGAATCTAGTAATAAAGATGATTTACCAGTTACCACCTATGGAACTACTGGAAGCAGTGATAATAGTTATTTGTTATACAAGGGGGCAAAGTTGTATTTGAACGCCGAGTGTGGAATTGAAAAACGAGCAAGTGAAAGGATTCTATAGTTGAACCACGAGCGAAGCGAGTGGTTCGAGAATAGAATCCTGAACTTGCGAGTTTTTTAACACACGAGAAGTAAAATACATTTGCACCCGAGTGTAACACAAAACTTTTCCCCTCACTATAGCGAGGAAACTACAACGCAAAAAATGCGTTCATCACTGCTTCCAGTAGTTCCACAGGTGGTAAATCATCTTTATTACTAGATTCACCTACTTTTATCAATTTTAAAGCAGTTAATTTGACTTTATTCAAGGTCAAATTACTTTACCCACTAGTGGATAAAATGCGTTTTTACCCGCTGGTATTAAAGGACAAAACACGTGTTTCCGAGCTAGTGAGGGGAAAACGCATTTTTTGCGTTGTAGAATATAGAATATTTTTCGTCCATTGATGATGAAGAGTATTGTATACAATAGTGATATAATTAAGCTTTTCACTCTCGTACCGTATTATTAGGATCACGATTGTATAAAATACTTTTTTTTTATGCGATAGGAGGCAAACGAGCAGACAGTTTACCTAATGTTCAGCGATCACTGTCTCCCATGGACATTTGAAACAAATTCAAGTAATCCACTCGCACGCTTCAACCTATGAGAATCCGCTGTCAGAAATGTAATAAATTGCTTTAAAATTCGCTTTCAACGTTTCCGCTGCCTGTTTATTATTGAAATTGTTGGTTCTTTATCCTTTGGCACATGTTTTTGGCCATTACGGGAATACAGGAAACTGTTAAATTGGGGGATGTGTTTTGTGAATATTTTTTTTTTATTTATTTACAAAACACATCCCTATTAAAGTTTCACGTACAAAACAGGGTTTATATTTATTTATTTTGTAATTGCGTTTTTGGATCTTTGTAATTAATTTGTCATTAATATATATTTCTATCATTAAATCAAAATCTAAAACTGTATTACATTTGAAGTACCTATATTTTTCCACGAGCACCGTTTTAGTACTTACTCATTTTTCTTTTTCTTTCTTGCGTTACGTTTCGCTAAAACTACATATCGTCACTACTTTGAAAAAATCTCGTATCTCACGCTGCTCCTCAAAGTTAAAACGCAGTAAGTCTATATGCATTCCATACATACTTAATACAATTTTATTTTCATTGACAGACGAAGATACAAGTTTTTTTAAAAGTAGTGACGATACAAGTATTTAATGCATATTTTTCCACCAGCATCATTTTAGTATTTACTCATTTTTCTTTTTCTTTCTTGTGTTACGTTTCGCTAAAACTACATACATATATGTAAGTATTTAATGCATATTTTTCTAGTTTCGTTTTCTTTCAACCCCTTATTTGCCAAGAGTGGCACTGAAACCTGAGTAGTTTCATGTGCTCTGCCTACCCCTTCATGTGACACAGACGTGATTGTATGAATGTATGTATGTATGTATTTTTCCACCAGCATCATTTTAGTACTTACTCATTTTTCTTTTTCTTTCTTTCGTTACGTTTCGCTAAAACTACATATAAGTTTTTAATGCATATTTTTCCACCAGCATCATTTTAGTATTTACTCATTTTTAGGGTTCCGTAGTCAACTAGGAACCCTTATAGTTTCGCCATGTCTGTCTGTCCGTCCGTCCGTCCGCGGATAATCTCAGTAACCGTAAGCACTAGAAAGCTGAAATTTGGTACTAATATGTATATTAATCACGCCAACAAAGAGCAAAAATAAAAAATGGAAAAAAATGTTTTATTAGGGTACCCCCCCTACATGTAAAGTAGGGGCTGATATTTATTTTCATTCCAACCCCAACGTGTGATATATTGTTGGATAGGTATTTAAAAATAATTAAGGGTTTACTAAGATCGTTTTTTGATAATATTAATATTTTCGGAAATAATCGCTCCTAAAAGAAAAAAAAGTGCGTCCCCCCCCTCTAACTTTTGAACCATAGGTTTAAAAAATATGAAAAAAATCACAAAAGTAAAACTTTATAAAGACTTTCTAGGAAAATTGTTTTGAACTTGATATGTTCAGTAGTTTTTGAGAAAAATACGAAAAACTACGGAACCCTACACTGAGCGTGGCCCGACACGCTCTTGGCCGGTTTTTCTTCTTCTTCCTTGTGTTACGTTTCGGCATTTTTGTCATGTCTCGTGAGGGCGTGAGGCCTGCTACTGGCACCTGGTACGAGCTGGGGTTCTATCCCGCGACCTCCGGATTGAAAGTCGCACACTCCTACCGCTAGGCCACCAGCGTTCCCTAAATTTATATTTTAACCCTTACATGCATGAATTTTTCTTTTAACGAGATATTAATAATATATGTGATAGACAATGGTTTTCTGACTCTGGGAAAAATAATAAAAAAAATATTTAAGATCAGCCTAAATCACATACTAAAAATCGCCATCGTCCTGTTTTTAACCGCCTTCCAAATCTCAAGGGAAGGGGTTCTCAATTCGTCTGTATTTTTTTTTTTAATATTTGTTCCTCGATATCTCCGTCGTTACTGGACCGATTTTGAAAATTTTTTTATTGATTGAATGAATATGCATACAGATTAGTCCCATTTTTCTCAGAATCCAGTTCTGATGATGGGATTCTGGAGAAATCGAGGGAACTCCTCAAATCCCGGCAACCCGAACCCTCCTAGGAGCTTGTACACTCCTTTTTGCTGTGTACTTAACACAGCAAAAGGGAGTGTACAAGTTTCTAATGGGGTGGCAACGCGCATGTGACACTGTTTGAGTTGCAGGCGTCCATAGGTTACGGTGACCGCTTTACATCAGGCGGGCCGTATGCTTGTTTGCCACCGACGTAGTATTAAAAAAAAAAAATCTGAAAGGCATACATATGCTGATTTTTGTGTTTTTAAAGGAACAGCATGCATTTACGTACGGAACAGTGACATTTGGTGCAGTGGAACTCCTGGTGATGGTCAGAATGGAACTCCTCAAATCTGAATGGCACACTTATAGTGACTTTGGTATTTTTATAAGAACAGCATGCACTTACGTCCAGAACAGTGACATTTGGTGCAGTGGAACTGCTGATGATGGTCAGAACGGAACTCCTCAAATCTGAACGGCACATTTATAGTGACTTTGGTATTTTTATAAGAACAGCATGCACTTACGTCCAGAACAGTGACATTTGGTGCAGTGGAACTGCTGATGAAGAGTGAGCCGCCCCTGGTTAGAGTTCCGTTCTGATAATCATTCTCATCTGTAAGTACTTCAGAATCATCCAAATTTCAAAATTAGTTCAGAAATGACGGATATATCGAATAACAAACATTAAAAAATATACAGACGAATTGATAACATAATCCAACATTTGAAAGTATTTATCACCAGAACCCCAAAGGAAGGCGGTTTTTTTTTCTTAAAAATTATTTCACACTTTTCCGCCATTTTATATTAATCCTTAAATAATAAATAGGAAATCATTATATTATTTAATTTATTTAATTGTATATTAAATAATAATAAATAATGAATAATAATTAAGCAATAAATGTGATTTTGGATAGCTACATATCGAGCCCGGGCCATCAAATCTATGATGCATATATACATCACCATGCATTTAAGGGTTAAACATACTTATAATTATATTAAAATCAAAGTATTCTATCAAATATAAGTATGCGACAGCCCATTATCTATTAGAGCTGCAAATCGCAATATAAATCTGTCAGGAATCTAAAAGCTCATTACTCCTACAGCGCGTAGACAACCCTTAAAGAATTCATTCAACAAGTTGAGAGAAAAATTGCACCGTAAAAGTCAGGCACATTAATATCTTGAACATCGTAGTCACGACGTTCTCTCGTAACAATGAAAGAGTTAGTGGTATATTTATTTTAATGGTTTTTTATGATGATTCTGCTGTCATTTAAGCTTGTCTGTCTGTCATTTAAGCTTATCTGTGCCTGATTAATTGATTATGGTCTGGCAATTTATATGAAAGTGACTTCGTTTATTATGTACTTACAACGAATTAAATTTTTATTACTATAATTAATAGGTACATATTATAACCTGGTTAAAATACTTGCACAACGTCGAATATTACGCTATTACACATAAAATAAAAACATACCATTGTTTCAAATTCGATCGAGTTCTATCCTCTTTGGTTCTACCTATTAGTCATATTTGTCAGTCGCTTATTGAAGAACTTTCGCATCATAACATTATAAAATTCCATAATGCGCTCGTCTTTTGCTATAACACGAGCTCACGGCTTTTTAATATCGCCCTGAGACTCTAAATGTGTTTCATTTGGTGTGGCCAGATGCTACGGCAGGTGAAATATCGTCTGCAATTTGGTGCCGAGGATACCGCTGGTTTTTTTAGGGTTCCGTACCTGAAATTAATGGAAATAACGGAACCCTTATAGGATCACTCGCGCGTCTGTCTGTCGTCTGTCACAGTCACAGTCAATTTTATTCTTAACTACTGCCGGCGTATTATGCTTCCAATTTTATCACTTATCTATGCATGTAGATAAAGCATCCGTCACGCCTTGGTAGGTATAGGTAAAGGTATGTCAGTGTGAGAGTTACAAATGTCTTATCCACGTGGATAAGTGATAAAATTGGAAGCATAAAACCTGGCGTCCACTAGGCGCTTAATTCGCTTTCTGCATTTCTTATGAGACTGCGTCCATTAAGGCGAAATCGAGCCGCGTCGAATCGCATTCAGATGTATGAGGACGCGATTCGATGCGGCTCGATTCCGTCATAGTGGACGCCAGGCTTAATAAGCCGGTAGAAAAGTATTTACGAGTTTCACTAATTGCAAGGTGTCGCCAAATCTCTTATCTTAAAATTGTGTAAGCGCGTTTGAAAATTACATATAAATTCATTTTGTTTAATTTTTTGAAAACTGTTCAAAATAACAATAATTTCCACAAAGGTCTTTAACGCCTTCAGAAGTATACGGCACCTAAGACGATTTGTGGGTTGGCAATTATGACTGGACGAAGAAGGTAGGTATATTATTTTATTGTATGGAACCCTTCGGACGCGAGTCCAATTCGCACTTGGCCGGTTTTTTTTTCACTGGAGACCGCGGTAGGTAATTTGGCTCACCTCAGGCTGAAGTAAATTTTTGTTCGTTCAGAATTGAGTTTTGAACTTGGTGTGATTCAGTTAGATTGGATGTGAGTTTGGAAGTGTTGATTTGTATTATTAAATTAAAACGGGACTTAATCGCGTAAAACTTACGTGACTGATGACAATCAAGTGCGGGTAGTTCGAAAAACTCGTACAGCTAGAAGATGTTGATACAACTCCCAGCCAGTCTACCCGTGACCACGGACGTAATGTCATGTCCGAAACGTCGGGTTAAATATAAAACGTAAGTTTTACGCGATTAAGTCCCGTTTTAATTTAATAATATGAGTGAAGATCGTGTTAGTTTAAATCAATATAGTGTTGATTTGGTTGAAATATGGCGATTGCATGATAATGTCTTCGGTTTATAGACCGATAAGTTAAGTATATAAACGGCTAGCCCTCGCAGTAGAGTACTGACAGAGTTATATTGCTAAATATACCGTGCCAGCAAACTTCTTGAACGAGCGACCTCGCCTGTCACTTGTTTCATACTAGATATCAAAAGATATTTTGAAAATACGGTACACAGTTGTTTTTTACACTATCGTATTTTAGAATAAATTTAAAAGTGGAAAAAGAAAAGAAAAGAAAAAAGAAAAGAGTGGAAAAGTGGAAAGTGGAAAGTGCAGACGTTTCTGCTAATCAGAAGTTAAAATTTATCGTATTTTAATTGCAAATTCGTTTATTAATATCAAGGATTATGTATACAGGACATACTTCATACTAAAAATCGTACCTCGATTTTTTAGCGCCACCTATTATATACCATAACTACACAATTGATGCCTACAATTTTTTTTTCAAAATGTGTATTGACGTGATATCAGATTTAAAAATAAAGAAACATGTCATTTGTTTTGTTCTTATAAAAATAAAAACATGCAAACATATTTGGAGAATATATGATTTTGGGCACTTTCAGGCTGCGAAACAGCGCCATCTAGTTTTAAGCCTAATCGGCCCATACATTTCAGGGGTACGCTTTTTTGTATGGGCTTTGTCAGTCCAATATTAAATCGTTCTTGATTAATATCATTAGGTATTTTTCCTATTGTACAAATGTAACAAACTTACAAGGAAACCCACTTGTTCTGAACATAATTGCACAGAAAGAAGTTAATTTGCGTTTATTACAATTTCCACGAAGCACCGACCGACACCACAAAAATTTCAAATTAAGAATCTATTTGGGTGCGTTCCGTTTCACGCGTTTTGAGATTGCAATGATTGCAATGTTACTTAAGGTGCGTTCTGAATAAGTACAATGGAAGAGTCAAAATTACAATTTCTTGTACGAAATCGTAAATAAGTGTCTTATGGTAAAATCATGTTATAAAATTGTTTGAATTGTATGTTTTTAGTCGGATACAATTCGATATGAAATTATTTTTACGTTCGCATTACATGATTTGTTTGGACAATTTAAGCACAGGGACAAAATTGTCCTGTCTGGGAGATGCCTTTACAAGAAATTATTTTTTTAAAAGTAACTAATGACACGTTCGGATTTCAAATATTCTTTGCACTCTTGTGGATAAAATGCGATTTTGATGTTTTTAAAGAATAAAAAAGTCCTTTCCGAGCTAGTGAGGTGAAAATTATATTATTTCCAATAAATCTGTCTAACGAGCATTATCAAGTCACTATAATATTCCTCACGTTATTCTGATCCAAAGACATATATAACTCCGTATAGACAGATAAAGTCTAAGAAAAAAACGTACCTCAGTACCATACAGAAAAAGGTACGGTGGCCTAGATGGCAGTACACCTTTGGGGTACGCTCAGCTAGAGGGCGCTAATATTAATATTTGACATTTTCACACATATCAAACTAAGAATATGGGCCAAATTGTCAAAACTGAGGTTCAAAAGTTTTAAGCCTGTGTCAAGGGATGGCAGTGGCTGTGATTACACATTTTACTTCGACAGTAACTCTCTATAATACTCGATCCTCTTTGCTCTGATCCTACCTATATGTTTCCAATGTGTCAAAATATTTATATCAGGAAATGTCGATAAATGTCCCAAAATCACAAATTTAGCTGGAAAGGCATGTCGATCGTTCAGGAACGCCCCCGATAAAACATGTTACCACCGCAAGTTTGTAACAGGCATTTGAAAATTTCACAAGCTATATCAGTAAAATACAAGGTACAGTCGGGATCATCAGCAGTTGATGAAATAATACAACGCCCTGATTATTTTTTCTAAATGTATAAATATGTATCTTGACGTACATCTTGTGTTATGAGCATAGACTATATTTGTTCCTGAGTCATGGATGTTTTCTATGGATATAAGTATGTATTTATATATTTTAGTATGTATATCGTCCCTTAGCACCCGTAGTACAAGCTTTGCTTAGTTTGGGGCTAAGTTGATCTTTGTAAGGTGTCCCCATTTTTTTTTCTGTCAGTAGTAACGCAGTCAGTTTGTGTATATCAGGTGCGTAGAAAAAAATATTTAACTGACCTTCCTGACATCCACAATAAGCTAGTTTCCTACTAGTCAAATCAGATTCTTTTTAAGAACTGTCAAAACGATTTGCTAATATGGAATTAGTATGAAATACTGAGGAGTAACGTCACGGTCAATTCATTTACTTTATATCTCTCTATTACTCTTTGACTTATTAAATAGAAATTACGTTTAAAATAACTACTGTCCATAATTTTCTTCTAATTATGTGGTGCTTTATTTCGTGCACTGCATAGAATATCTTATTTGAAGTACTTATAGGAAACTAGCCTATTCCACATATACCTACTTCTGTTTAGAGGGTATACCACAGAATATATAAATAAACAAGTACAGAAGGCTCACTGTCAACGACCTGTCAACGGACTGCATGCGACATTGAGTTCTATTGCGCAGCGAGAAGGTCGTCAAACTTTCATCATCATCATATCAGCTCGTTATCGCCCACTGCTGAGCATAAGCCTCTCTTCTAGTACGCCACTAGTCCCGGTCCTGAGCTAGTCTCATCCAGTTGTGACCCGCAATTTTCCAGATGTCGTCCACCCAACGAGCTTACGGGTTCCAAACGCTTCTTATGCGTATATTCCTATGAAAGAAACTAGGAGTGAGCCGCTCCTGGATATACATAGTAGAGACTTAAGTCTAAAGCGTTGTTTGAACCGCTCCTTTTGACGCTGACTGTACAAGGTAGGCAATGTAGGCATACGGCATACGTCACGTGTGCCGGAAACCGAGCATTTCGCTTGAATATTCATTGGTAGAGTATTGACGTTAAATTCGTGCTCTTTGCCGTTAGTGGTTAGCTGTCAATATCAGGTGCGCAATGATCGGAGCGGGTTCATACCAGGCATCGTATTATCAGCTGAAACTGCATATACCTAGTTGATACCCGAGTTTGTTAATCTTTGCCAGACGAAGCAATATACCAGCTAATAATATGTACTTGGCCTTAAATAATTAATTGAACGCGATAAACTAACATTATTTTATGAAATAAAACTATGGAAACGGATTAAATCGCGTATAATGAATTTAAAATTCATCCCCGAATCAATAGTTTTATTTCATGAGTAACTATCGCGGTAACCGAAGACAATATAACATTATTTTAGTTTCTTTACGTTTTTTTTTTGTGGTCTTGTGTGTTGTTTGTGGTTTGTGTGTGGTCGTCGGAAAGAACGTAAAATAATATCAGTAAATCCCGCAAGTGACCCGAAATATGTGTACAATACGAATTTATATTGTTAATAGTATTAAAAAATGATAATTATGTATAAAAACTTTTAATGATCGTATCATATGGTAACGTAGGTCATACAAAAAAAATACTTTACCCCGAATGATTGCGTGTGGAAATTTTGTAAATTTAATTTACATATTAGGAGAAAACGTATCAATTTTAAAATAAGTCTGTCTACTTCAATATAACGATACCGTTTGCTCTATATTCATCTTCATAGGTAGCGCGATGAAAGTATCAACATTACTCTTACAGAAAATTATCCGAACTCGCCCCACAAACTTTTGGGTCCATCGAGTCCGCTGTCTGTTTTGCGATAAATAAATGGTAAATATAGGTCAAACGTTTAAGAACGCCCTGTCTGTTTACTTGGGTCTTTAAGCCTTCTTTTTAAATTTATATTAAAATTATGGGGACTGGGCGCATATAGTACATACCTAAGTAAAGGTTTACTGACGATTCGCCAAAAAACGTTTCCCAAAGTTTCACATCCCAAACTATTCCCAAATTATCATTTCCCAAATAAACGTTTGGCAAAACAACTTATCGCAAATTGACATTTAGCAAAACTTTTTTTGGCAAGTATTTGTTTCCCAAAATATTTACTTGGTCAAATTTCATTTTACCAAATATTATTTATTCAAAGGTATTGTTAGGCAAAATTTCCATTTCCCAAATTATTGTAATTAAATGGCGCACTAGAAATTTGTTTGTTGATTTTATACTTTGTGTCCAAGATTTGTGTGAAATAATGTGTATGTCGTACTTTTTTTCCTCCTGCTGCAAATGTCAAGGATGACATTTTCACTTACATGTCCGGATACATTTTATTAAAAAGAAACCTTATGTTTTCAAGACCATTATGTTCTTTTAATTTTTAATTACTTTAAAAAACCATTTCCAGTTTGCTCACTGTCAACCTAACACGCTCCTCCTCGCTTCGCTCGTCGTCGCACCTAAACTGACCCTGTCGCACACGAGTTTTCTGTTACAATACTAATAAAATTATTACATTACATTTATGCCTTGTAATATTTATTGTCAAACGTGGTTTTGCATGGTGTAATTTGTAGAAACATTTTTTGACAAAAAAATAGTTGACAAAATAATTTTGTCCAGTAATTAATTTGACAAAAATAAAGTTGAGCAAACTTTTCTTGTCCAACTCAAGCCTTGGGAATAAAACTGAAATTATCATTTGACAATTTTAAGTTAAATTTGGCAAAAAAATCTTCGGTAAATTAAATTAATCCCGTAGAAATGGAAATGCAAATGCCTAAATATTTTCGAAATTTGCGATGTGAAATTTTGACCAAACATGTTTTTGGGATATAAGTTTTGACATTAAAAACGTTTGCGAAATAAAGTTTTGTCACCCTAAGTAAAGTACAACAAGGAGCCAATAATCGGCAACGGAATCTCGAACGCACGATTTCATTACGTACCCGAAAATACCTACTCGTACTTGAGAAACTGCAAAATGCAAAATGCGGCTACTCGTTTTCAATCGTAGTGGTTGAATTTAAATGGCTAGTAGTGAAATAAATTATTGTTTAACAGAATGCACAAAATCGACCGGACGAAGTAGAAAAATCCGCCTTCAGGTCCGTAGCCTGTTCGATTGTTACCTAAAAAGATGGAGATTTTGAGTTCGAAACAGAATAAAGGCAATTATTTATGTGTTCATCGATTTTATTCCTGTGTATTGACGACGCACGACCCACTATTACTGCTAGCATTATTTTATATTATTGCGCTATAAATATTTTAGTGTAAGTATTTATTTTTAAAGAATAAGTTTCTGTACTAAAGAATATTCTTATTTACTAAAACGATACTAAAATCAAAGTCGACGCTCGACGGTTAATACTCGCTTCGCTGAATGCATTAACGGAAATGGTCCTCGAAAGCAGATTATTTGCACGTTTCCGCATTTTGCCGCTAGTGCTGTCCCGGTTCAAGTTATTTTCTGGCTATTCCGGAAAGTGTACGAGATGTTCTTATGTCAAATATTTAATATAAGTAGGTAGTTGAACAGCAAGACTAGCGGGTGCAGCTGCAGAGCCTTTAGAGTTAGAAAAATATGCGTGCCTTGCAAGCCACCACCAAGGTTGGTATTTGTTTGTGGTAGTTATACCACCATCTCGCCAAACGATTAAGAAAATATCTCAGGGTTATGTAGCCAAATCCAACACCATCACGATAATATCACAGAATATAATAATAGTATAAGTTTCATTCATTCATTCAAATCATTCATCTAAATATATAAAAGAAGAAGCTGACTGACTGACTGACTGACTGACTGACTGACTGACTGACTGACTGACATATCAACGCACAGCCGAAACCGCTGGTCCTAGAGATTTCAAATTTGGCACGTAGGTTCCTTATATAGTGTAGAGGAGCACTAAGAAAGGATTTTCCAAAATTCACCTCCTAAGGGGGTCAAATGGGGGTTCAAAGTTTGTATGGGGAAACAACCCTGTTGTGGTGCAATGGGGTTTAAATATCAAAAAAATATATAAAAGAAGATATTGACTGACTGATTGACATATCAACACACAGCCGAAACCGCTGGTCCTAGAGAATTCAAATTTGGCACACAGGTTCCTTATATGGCGTAGAGGAGCACTAAGAAAGGATTTTTCAAAATTCTCCTCTTAAAAGGGTGAAATGGGGGTTCAAAGTTTGTATGGGGAAACAAGATTAGTTTGACTATTTTATTCGAAACTTCACAGGAGGATTCCTAAAGACATATGACTAAATACATGTTTCAGGATTTTTGAAAATTTGACCCCTAAAGTCAAAAACACAATATGTGTATCGTTTTTATGGTTTATCGGGTCGCTGATCACGATAAATACAACTATTTTAAAATCCAATGAGGTGGAAAAGAAATTTTCTCCCCTGTTGTTGTGCAATGGGGTTAAAATATCCAAAATAGCCATAAGTATAGCTTTAGTTTTTATCTTTACTTCTGGTTCAAGAGATTTCAAATTGACACGGAAGTTCCTTAGAGGAGCACTAAGAAAGGATTTTTCAAAGTTCACCTCCTATCATGATAATTTGACAGGGGCAAGGACAGGGACAGGTCCAGGTCCAGGGACAGGGACAGGGACAGGGACAGGGACAGGGACAGGGACAGGGACAGGGACGGGCACAGGAACGGGATAGGGTTAGGGATAGGGATAAGGATCGGGATAGGGATAGGGATCGGGATCGGGATAGGGATAGGGATAGGGATAGGGATCGGGATAGGGATAGGGATCGGGATCGGGATCGGGATCGGGATAGGGATAGGGATAGGGATCGGGATCGGGATAGGGATAGGGATAGGGATAGGGATCGGGATCGGGATAGGGATCGGGATCGGGATCGGGATAGGGATAGGGATAGGGATAGGGATAGGGATAGGGATAGGGATAGGGATAGGGATAGGGATAGGGATAGGGATAGGGATAGGGATAGGGATAGGGATAGGGATAGGGATAGGGATAGGGATAGGGATAGGGATAGGGATAGGGATAGGGATAGGGATAGGGATAGGGATAGGGATAGGGATAGGGATAGGGATAGGGATAGGGATAGGGATAGGGATAGGGATAGGGATAGGGATAGGGATAGGGATAGGGATAGGGATAGGGATAGGGTTAGGGATAGGGATCGAGATCGGGATCGGGATCGGGATCGGGATCGGGATCGGGATAGGGATAGGGATAGGGATCGGGATCGGGATAGGGATAGGGATAGGGATAGGGATAGGGATAGGGATCGGGATCGGGATAGGGATAGGGATAGGGATAGGGATCGGGATAGGGATAGGGATCGGGATCGGGATAGGGATAGGGATCGGGATCGGGATCGGGATCGGGATCGGGATCGGGATAGGGATCGGGATCGGGATCGGGATCGGGATCGGGATAGGGATAGGGATAAAAATATGGAACGGGGACGGGGATAGGGATAGGGGAGGGACGGCGACGGGGATAGGGATAGGGGAGGGACGGCGACAGGGACGGGACGGGGACGGAGACAAAGATAGAGATAGGAACGGGGATAAGAATAGGGATTGGGGTCGGAATAATCGGTCTGCAATCGATATCTAGGCAGTGTAAAATGCAGGTGGCTCAGTGGGAAGGGATTAGTAAGTAGGCATCGGCGAGTATCCTGCATCCCTAATAACTATTACATTCAATGTGCTGTGAGAAGATCGTTGTTTTGCTTGCCTTTTATATGTTTACGTTTGCAATAAGTATAAGCAAAATGGAAAAAAAATTAAGCGATAATGCAAGGAAGTACTTTTTACCCTACCGACCATAGCGTCGAGATACTGGCTATGTGGGTTGTATGAAGTTTCCCCCGGTATAAATATTTATATATTTAAAATACGTACCTAATTATTTTTATTTTTAAAAACCGGGACTTAATCGCGTATAACTACATATTAAACTGACATACATATTCGTACCTACTACCTACGCTGTGGTCGCTGTGTAACAATTCTACAATCATTGCAAGAATTTATTTAAAAACAATAGTAATATGTATAAGGTACAGTCAGCCAAAACCGGACCGTACAGCAAATAGATCAGTTACAATGGCCCCCAGTCGAGAATTGCCCCGCTTTACCTTAATCGAAATAATCGCGGACAGATGTATTTGGATGTGTGGTGTGACAAGACTGGATAGGATTCGGAATGAGTATATAAGAGGAAGCCTGAAAGTAGCACCAGTGACAGAGAAATTGAGAGGAAGTAGATTAGCATGGTATGGGCAATTGGGCATGTAATGCGGAGGGATGAAAGCAATGTTATAAAACGAGTGGTAAATATGAAAGTGGATGGATACAATGGTAGTGGAAGGCCTAAAAAAAGATGGATGGAATGTGTGAACAACGATATGAGAGTGAAAGGTATTAGTATGGAAATGACGGTTGATAGAGAGAAATGGAGGAAGATGATCTGCTGCGCCGACCCCAAATAATGGGAAAAGGGCAAGGGAATGGTGATGATGTATTTACAAAGAAACCTACGGATCCAAATGAAAATCTTATTTTTTGTAAACGTTTCAATAAGAATACTTTTATTACGCGGGCGAAGCCGCGGGTAAAAGCTAGTTCATTCATAAGCCGGCAGGTTTCAGGTCCCAATTCGAAGTAACCAAAATTCGACTAGTATCTACCTACACAACACTACCTCAAACACATAACGAAACGCGAATCAGAAGAAAGCGACGTATTGTCCTAAGCGTAATAATGGAAGTATTTTGCTGTATAATTAATTAATTTTTGGCGTCGGTTTACAAGGAAAAATGGAGTGTATACAAAGGGACAGTAATAAGAATTTCTTAATGGGGATAAAGTGTTTTTGCCTTTATAAAAGAATTGCCTTCTGTTCATGTCGTGACAGTCATGGAAGGTAAATAAAATACGAGTAAGTGAAGGCAATATAATTATTTTATAAATAAGAATAAATTTACTTCTTGCGTAAATAAAAAAAAACTCAGTAAAGAAATAATGAGGTAAATGGCGATCATTATTAAAATAATAGTAAAATAGAGTACAATACCCAGCTTTCGTTTTTTTTTATAAAGTTGAAAAAATTATTATATCATCCAATTTGATCTCTAATTCCAACTCGAATATATAATTTACATATTAAATAAAAGTTTAAGTAAAATATGAGAATGAAGTCAGGATTTAATATTTTAGATCTCTAGTTTTAAAATTCTCGCCCATTTATTATATAGGTAGATAAGTTTAGGGCCACTTGCAACAAACGAAAATGGAGGGTTAACCCGAGGGTTAACCCACCATTTTATATGGAATTTGACAGATGACAGCCCACAGCCCACTAACCCTGATTTAAGTGGTTAGTGCAAGTGGGCCTTAAAAAGACAAAAATTAAATAGTCATCAAGAGAAAACGAACAAATGTCAAATTTAACTTTGAAGTTCATAGAGCCAAACTTAAATGTCGCATTTAAACTTCTAGGAAACATATCACAGACAGTCACTAAAATATTTAATAATCAAGCTGGAATTCGAAAGTCTTTGGAACTAACGGGTTAGATTGAGCGCAGAACGGACGTGTTTCGCCGACGGAGATACTCGTAATGCCAGATAGTATCCCCCCAGGGATTCAGCGGAGACGATTTTCCACTTATAGTACAACTGATATTTTCCAATATATTTTTACTGTTAGTGGATACTTTGAGCATGCAACTAGTGATAAATAGAATAACGAAATATGTATTTTTGTATTTGAAGTGTATTTGAATATGGTAATTGGTTAGTTAAAGTTTTTATTTTTTACCGAGAAACAAAGATTTTCGTCCTTAAAATATCAAAACTTTTATTTTGAGGTAAGCCGCTACTAGACCCTTAGTATGAATATAAATAAGTTACTTGAAAATCGAAATGCAGCCGAGATGTAGCCAACCAGAATACCTATAGTCGAAGTTTTAATTGTTATTATAATCACGTATTTTCCGCTCTATAAGTTATACCTAATGGTTTTAAACTATTGTTTCCTATTCTAAATTTAGCAAAAATTTTCCCAAAGACGCTTAAGTAACTGCGGCTAGCCGAAGTGACAATCGTTGACGATACATGACGATCTCAACGCAGTCTGGCTTTGTCACGCCATTACAGAAGAGCGAAGCGAAGCGTATAGCGACTGTGACGTTTAAATAATAAATACATAAAATAAATAAATAAATATTATAGGACACAGGAGGATTATTATTTGGCTAGGTACCCTGTAAAGTTATTCCACGCGTTCATCAACTCCCGTCATAGCGGCGTGTTTCAAAACCACTTATGAATATTATATTTGTGCTGTGACAATCTATGCGTACTTCGCTTATCCGATGGTATGAATACATTTATTTTACACGGCGTAGATAGGACTAGATTAACCATGGATGTTGGAGGAAGCTTTCCCGACTGGAATAGGTGTTATTTAAAATCAATAAACATTCAGTGATACCCATACTAATTAAATACTATAAATGGGAAAGTGTGCGTGTCTGTTTGTTTGTCCGTCTTTCACGGTAAAACGGAGCAACGAATTGACATGTTTTTTTTTATGGAGATACTTGAAAGGATGAAGAGTGACACTTTTTGTCTCTTCCCAACCTTCCCTAAAATAGAGGGAGGAGTTTGTATGGAGCATTGCGCATTGTATGAGCGCCGCGGGCAAAAGCTACCGAGAGAAATTTGCATTGTGAATTTGACAAGTTCGACTTGTTGCGAGTTTATCCGTTTGAAACAAAAGTATTTTAGTAAACGGAATAAATCACAATGTTGATGATACAAGTCGAATTTGTTCGAACAACAAGGTCAAACTTGTTAAAAGATATTTGATTGAATCAGCCAAACATATGTTTAAAACAATATGAGTCATGTTGCTTTCATAAAATCGACTTGTTGATTCAAATAAAATGAAACTTGTAGAATGTACTAGTCACACTTAACAAAATCTAACTTGTTATTTGAACCAAAGAGCACGTAGGCGCTATTTAACAAAAAAACTTGTTGAACAAACGTGAAAATTGGTTGTTTTTCTCTCATGTAATAAACTTAATATTGTGACTCAGAATTTTAAAGGTGGAAAATTACTGCTTTAAACTAAGTAAAGCTTATAGTTACTCTAGTAATAGAAATACCCGTGGCTAAGGAACGGAATAAATATTTTCAAACCCCAATGTTAGTTACATATTTAATTAAGGCAAATCAGAATAATTTAAAATAATAAAAAGTTACATAGTTAAATTTTAGACAGTGTTGGCCATTTCATAATTTCTGGTAACTATATATAACATTTTTTTCAGTACAGATGGTGTTTTTTTTTTTACGCACTAGTGCGAGAAGTGGTCCATTATATGCCAGGTCGAAACTTCGGAGGCTCATCTGTACTGAAAAACGTCGTACGATACACGTGCGAAAAGGAAATTCGTAACTCGTGTCGATTTAAAACACTCCCTTCGGTCGTGTTTTAATTTATCGCCACTCGTTTCGTACTTCCTTTTTTACGCACTTGTATCGTAATGTACTATTTCAAGGCATCCGACGCGAATCAATAAGTGCAAAATTGCAAAAAAGCCTCATGTCATGATTCACTCACACTGCAATCACTGAATGCATTTCACGCACACTAAGGGTCTTCTGAATCGTTTTTTCACCAAGTCCTTCTGAGCAAACTTCAAAATTCACCAAATATCGATTTAATAATATATGGTTGGTGGATTTAGAAGTTTTCTTGCACAAAAACCTGACGCCAAAGTAAAAGTCAAATCAAAACCATATTTGTTTACTTAATCAAAAGCGACCTCAAGAATCTTATTTTACTTATTTACCTGTGTAAGTACAGACAACCAATTAGAACCCTAGGCCACTCTACAACCATGTCAAAATGACAAGCAGTAAGAGATTTCTTACAATCTGATTTATAACGTAACTATGACATAGTTCTACAGTGGCCTAGGGTTCCAATAGGTGGATTGTACTTTAATAAATAAACACTTTTTCCAAACAACATTTAGGATCAAAAACATGGTTCTATAAGTTTAACTTTACAACGAACAGAACAACTAAAATATCACATGTTTTACCACAAACAAACATGCGGACGAAAAAGGCTGAAAAAACAGGCCTCCTGTTTCACTTCCAGTAATTCTTTTGTATTGTAAAAATACGCCTAGACAGGTAAAAAGGTACATAGTGGTGAACTTGAAAACAGTAGCCTATACGATAAATAATTTTGAATATTTTTTTTATACCACGTCGGTGGCAAACAGGTATACGGCCCGCCTGATGGAAAGCGGTCACCGTATCCTGTGGACGCCCGCAACTCAAAGGGTGTCACGTGCGCGTTGCCGACCCATTAGAAACTTGTACGTACACTCCTTTTTATTCTGTTTACTTTAGGTTTACCAGCTTGTTCATTGCCATCCAACGCGGTAATGCGGCAATTTTGATGGACACCTTTGCACCTGGCCCCGTAGCCGAATGGCATTCCTACAACGCGAAACGAAAACTAAACGCCGCGAAAGGTAGTCTGGCTCTGTCGCGCCAATACGCAAGAGCGATAGAGATAGATTTCTACGAAAGTTTTGTTTCATGAGCGCTTGTGCATTTGGCTACGCACGCTGTTATGGCTCGAGGATATATTTTAATATTGGGTTAGTATTTGATTTAATTTTCTATTAGATATATTAGTTTTTTTTTAGTTTAATTTTTATTTGCGTACAAATTTGTATGTCAGGGGATCCAGTAACTAAGTATTTATGTAATAACATTTAATTACGTCTTTATAATTAAATCAATTTTTTTCAGATTACATGTATGCTTTTAATAACTTGCAACAGGGACTGAAAAGTCATTAAATAGTATTTGTAAGTTATATGTATACAAATAGAACAATTCTAGGACTATTCTAGGATAGTTGCTAATTTTTGGAACACCGGTCCAACTGAGCCATAGAAGGTGATGTGTGATTTTTTTTCCGTATTTCCTTTAATTTAAAATTATTAGTATTGCTCGCAGAACTAGTTGATATAAAGACTTTGTGCAACAAGTTGTGACACAAGTGAAGACCGGGATACGTGGAAAAGAAGGAGGGAGGAGGGGGTCGGACACTGAGCTCATATAAATAACCTAACGACAAAATTTAAATTAAAAAAAAACCGACATAGTGGACGATTTCCACCAAAAATAGCTAAGAATACTCTCGACTAACCCAGCTTTTAAACAAAAAAACTAAATCAAAATCAATTGATCAGTTCGGGAGCTACGATGCCACAGACAGACAGACAAAAAAACAAACAAAAAGACAGACAGACACGTCAAACGTATAAATAACACTCGTTCGTTTTTGCGTCGGCCGTTAATAAATAGATAAATGCTTGCTGATTTTACACTTGATAAAAAAAAATTTTCAATTTTATACTGTTTTAAATCTGTGTGCCAAAGTGGGGGGACTGGGGGAGATTACTAGCCCGAGGGCGTTTCAGCTGTTGCATGCAGCCCGCTCGTGGAACTTTCGAGTGATTTTAAATAAAGATAATTGAATGTGTTTATTGTGCATTCTGTTTTACATATACATGAACTGCTTGCTCTCTAATGGGGATGAGTGAGATGGAAGAACTGACTTTTAGCGTACTTATTTATACCGCCAGCGCCAACTTAACTTTTACCAGTTGATGTGGTAAAAAAACTGGCCAAGTGCAAGTTGCACTCGGCCAGCAATGCTAGGCTAGGCTCATTGCAAGGGTTCCGTACACGTATATTTTGATCAATGAAAAAAAAAAGTAACAGAAATGAATTTATATACAATATTCAAACGCGTTTACATAATTTCAAGAGATTTGGTAACTCCTTGCAGCGGCAGTGAGAGAAATTCCTAATATGAGGTTTTTTTTCTTTTAAGTCCGACTTATGCTTGACTGTAGATTTCTAGTAGGTTTTCCTGTAATTTATAGATTGAAGGTTATTTCATGTATTTTTTTTTTTTCAATTTTACACTTAGTAGTTTCGGAGATAAAGGGGGGGGTTTATTTACCTGTCTAAAAATTATTTAAAAATATATTTTTGAAATACTTAGAGGTATAAAAAGTTATTTCATTTGATATGTAACTGTAACACAATATAGTTCAAAAAACTTTGATTTTGAATTTTCAATTAAACCCCCACCAAATCACCGTACCAACATAAAGACTTTTTCCCCTCACTAACTCGGAAACACGTGTTTTGCCCTTTAATATCAGCGGGTAAAAACGCATTTTATCCACTAGTGGGTAAAGTGATTTGACCTTGAATAAAGTCAAAATAACTGCTTTAAAATTGATAAAAGTAGGTGAATATAGTAATAAAGATGATTTACCACCTGTGGAAGCAGTGATAAATGCATTTTTTGCGTTGTAGTTTCCTCGCTATAGTGAGGGGAAAAGTTTTGTGTTACACTCGGGTGCAAATGTATTTTACTTCTCGTGTGTTAAAAAACTCGCAAGTTCAGGATTCTATTCTCGAACCACTCGCTTCGCTCGTGGTTCAACTATAGAATCCTTTCGCTTGCTCGTTTTTCAATTCCACACTCGGCGTTAAAATACAACTTTGCCCCCTTGTATAACAAATAACTATTTATTCATAAAGATTGTGATTTCCCCAAATTGGAACCAGCACTTACACTAACCAGCAACATCAACAAGACATAATGGCATTCCTTCTCACCATAAATCTGCCCACACAATATGCTACGGAAGATGGTTGCCAACAAACATTTGTTTACCAACGCGACTAATGGAGGCAGTGAGGTAATATCAAGGGCATTTTATGACAACTTGGTATTTTATAAGTAAGCGTAAATAAAGTATTACTTACTTTAAAAACCTTTCCAAACTACTGACATAAAAAGATAATATTTGTGTAATAATTTTATGATTAGAATCTGGTAGATTCTATCCATCAAGTTACTAGAGGCAAGGATTATATATATAGAATCAAAATCAAAATAATTTATTCAGCAAATAGGCCACAGGGGCACTTTTACACGTCACATGTACATATTTAGAAAATATTTAAAATTGAGTTGAAATTACAATTGATACTATTATATACTAATTCTAAGTTCTAACTAAAGTTAACTCTATACAATTAATTAGAGATGTAGAAGGTCTCTAAATTTCGAATTACAACCAAGAACTACACTAAATATAAAAAGTACAAATACAAAAAAAAATCTAAAATTACTTTAGAGGTGCAACTTAATCTAATTCTCCTTAGAGATGTATATATAGGATTTACAATCTTCATACTAAGAATCGTAGGTACCTCGATTTTTTAGCGCCACCTATTAAATACTATCATAACTACACTTGATGATGCCTAAAAATTTATTTTATACAAATATTATTAAAATAAAGAAATATGTCATTTTTTTATAATTAAAAATTATGGTTCTTTATATTTCATTTCAATGCTTATGTCATTTGTTCTTATATAAAGTAAATACACGCAAAGATATTTGGGGAAAATATGGTTTTGGTCCTGGGGGTTACCATGACGTACTAAAGCCGTTCAGTTTAGGTTGAGAGAATGGGACACAGCTATAGCAGTTACATAGCTCCGTCCCTCTCTCTCAACCTAAACTGAACGGCTTTAGCACGTCATGGTAACCCCCCAGCCGCCGAAACAGCGCCATTTAGTTTGAACCCTAAAAGGCCCATACATTTCAGTGGGACGCTTTTTTGTATGGGCTTTGTCAGTCCCGTATTAAATCGTTCTTGCTAGAGGTATTCATACTTTTTAAGAAAAAAAAAGCCTTCTTTTGGGAGCTGGTGAAAGATACTCGTGAATATTCGAATCATAATGTAGAATTGTGTTTTTTTAGTGTTCCGTAGTCAACTAGGAACCCTTATAGTTTCGCCATGTCTGTCTGTCCGTCCGTCGTCCGTCCGTCCGTCCGTCCGCGGACAATCTCAGTAACCGTTAGCACTAGAAAGCTGAAATTTGGTACAATCCTAACGTGTGATATATTGTTGGATAGGTATTTAAAAATGAATAAGGGTTTACTAAAATCGTTTTTTGATAGTATTAATATTTTCGGAAATAATCGCTCCTAAAGGAAATAAAAGTGTGTCCCCCCCTCTAACTTTTGAACCATATGTTTAAAAAATATACGTAGAACTTTATTAAGACTTTCTAGGAAAATTGTTTTCAACTTGATAGGTTTAGTAGTTTTTGAGAAAAATACGGAAAACTACGGAACCCTCCACTGAGCGTGGCCCGACACGCTCTTGGCCGGTTTTTTTTATATAGGTAGTGTTCCCAGAAAGTTAATTTTTTTTTATGATACACCATCAGAAGGACTCATTTCAGAAGTAAATATTCCCACAGAATATGTAACACATTAAGAAAAACATTATCCAACATCCGACCGTAATGCTACCTCATTATTAAGTTAATCTAAGGAGATGTTTCATCTCATTCTATCTTCAGTATATTTACGTGTCAGAAAGGGATAGAAGAAGCGAATTAAATATTAAAGTAAATGGCAGTCGATGGCACATTAACAGGGTTCACTAAAAGGGTCCATTGACGAATGGTTCAGCTAGTGTCACGTAAGACGTGTCTATGTTATTTAAGAGGAATGAGATGATCGATTCCCCACACAAACGTTGTCCTCATTTTCCTCTGTGGATATTATTTTTCTACTTTTCTTTATCATGTTAAGACCATATTTCCATTAGTAGTAATATTTTGTAATATCTTGCCACCTCTAGCCCTCGCTGAGTAGCTTTTAAAAGATCTTCTGAGGATTAAATAAAAATAAAAGTCACTTGTTGTTGCAAAAAACAATAACTTAGTTCTTATACTACTATTTATAGCTTTCATAATAATTTTTAGAAGTTAGCTGTACACAGGAAACACTGCATTATAATATATATTGCGTTGTATAGTAGTCATAATATATATTGCGTTTGTACATTTACATAGTGCATCTATTTCTCCCAGGTTGATTCCGCATTTCAGAAGGGTTTTATTTTGGCATTGTATTAAATACTCGTAGTTCTCTTTGCCCAATCATCATTCTTTTGCCCTTATCCCAGTCACTTGGGGTCGGCGCAGCATGTCTTTCTCTTCCATACATCTCTGTCACTCGTCATCTCATCATCATTCTCTTTGCCCGATAAGATGCAAATTAATCATAGGTAACATAAGTAGGTAATCATAGGTGTAAGTTGCCTACGAGCTTTAACTTCATTTGTATGAAATCATGTTGTCGCTATCAACCAAAATTAACTCACTGTCAGTTTTGTGACGACAATTAAGCATAAAATCTGTATAAAAATCAACTTTTTTTACATTCTGAATGTAGATTATCGCTTAAGGTTTATATAATTAACACAAAAACAATATTTTTATTGAAATTTCATGCTTAATTTTTTTGTTAACAACTTACGCTAATTGGGGTGTCCCAAATTCTGAAAATGCCCGTAGTTACAAAATGCGTCAGTAAATGCAAGTTATGCTAGTCAGTCTATGCTTCTCCTGCGGGGTGCATATCGAACGCCGAACGCCATAAGTGACAGATTACTAGAATTTGCATGGCATATTGCGGCTCGATTGACATGCATATTCATCAACCGTTTGTGCTGTAGTCTGTTTTGATGCTATTTCGTACGTAACTTTAGCAACATATGGAAAAGGCGGCAAGATTATCTACTGTCCTCAAATAGTTCAAATGTTTTTCACTATTATTTGTCGTCATGGCAAACGTCGTGGCATAACTAGTATCCAGTAAAAATGACACAGCGTAATTTTTCTCATGTGATTGTATTGTATCATTAGTTATGTTAGTAGGACGCTTAGAGACCTTATACACCTCTAAGATTTTTGTTTTCATTATATAGCGTAGTTATATAAAATTTATTTAAAGTATGATAGTACACTGACCCTTAGAGACCTTTACATCTCTAAGTCACGTTGAGCATGTAATTAGTTATGTATAGCTATACTAGGCATTGTTGCCCTCTTTAATGTCACCTACAAGCTTAATGTCGTGTTTCACTGTGTCGATTTTTCTTTTGTCAATTTGCTGTTAGCTTGAACATGTCATGCTCGCTTAAAAGTCTTTGCTTACGGTGGCGTGTTGATCGGGTCGCCACCTTCCCGAATGGAGGTTGAGGGAGGCGATGGCTGAGATACGCGTCATACTCGTGAACGGGTGCTGTTTGTGGAGACTGGTCTGTTCAAGCTTACCTGGGCCACATGTTTTGTTAGATTATTTAACTTTACTTTTGAGCGGATTGCGAGACACTACATTCGGTTCTTGTAAGAATTAAACTTAAGTAAGTAATGTCTTAAGGATGACACTAGAGACCATCACGTTGTCGTTTAATTTAGTTAATTTTAGCTTTTGGACACTTAGAGACTTTATACATCTCTGAGATTTTGATTATATTTTATTTTAAAATAGATTCCTTACTTTAATGACCTTGTTGTCGTTTGATTAAGTTAATGTTAGTTTTTTGGACACTTAGAGACCTTATACATCTCTGAGATTTTGATTATATTTTTAAACTTAATTTGTATCCTTGATTGGCCCTTATTTGTAAACTTGATTTGTTCTTTAATGATTGACAACTAGAGACTTGTACATCTCTTGAAATGTGTAATTTAGCTGTTCATTTTCTGTATTTTTTTTGTATTATTTGACAAAGGTTTTTACTTTTAAATATTTTAATTTTATAAAATTTGACTCTTGGAGACGCTATACATCTCCATGGATTATTTGATTAAGTATAATATTTTTACTTGTAATATTCAGTCTTTTACAACTATTGAAGTATTATAGATTTCTTTTATCTTTGTATCTGTTTGCACTTTCTTTATGTATTGATTATAGTTAGTAATAATATGACATTTAGAGACTTTATACATCTCTAATTCTATATCAGTGTATAGCTACTTTGCTTATGATTAATATTTTTAGTTAATATTTTTATTAATTTCATTTGTTTAACTTTAATGAATACTCTGTAATGTTGACATGTAAAAGTGCCCCCGTGGCCTATTTGCTGAATAAATGATTTTGTATTTTGTATTTTGTATTTCGCTTTAAGGCCATGCATCGATAAATATTAGGATTTTAGATTCACTGGTGTGCTTAGCCCCGGAGACCTAGAGATCTGATTTTTGGATATGTATATCTTCACTATATGATTGAAATTTTTGTACAGATCGAAACACGAATGCTCACAATTTTCTCGATAGAAATTTAATCCAAAGTAAGGCCTTAATTTTTCGTTTAACTAACATTGTGAAAAAAATGTGCAACTTTAATCAGTCTAACCTACTTTAAAGGTTTCCAAATTATTTAGTATCTCGCAGAAGGAAATATTTTTTTTTATCGTATATACAAAGATTTATATATCGTATATACTTATACTAATTAAACTTATGATTTAATTATCAAGTGATATTCTGAAATTACACATAGAAAATATTAATAATTAATTAAATTATATGGACAATTGTTAAAATAGGGGAGACCGAGGTGAGTTATAAGAGAGGGGTGTTGTGACATCGATTTTTGGGAATTTCAAAAAAAGCTATCAGCAAGTTCGAATTCGCAATGGTGCGCGTTTGCTAGCCCGAGACTTGTTTAATTTACTAAATTATTAATCGTCATTGTCACAACTCTCCTCTGGTACTGCTCACCTCAGTCTCCCCTATAGTTATTTATAATATTTAAGTGCCAACGTGTAATCTACATGGGTAATATACGAATACCCGTAGTTATTATTCCTCTAAGGCGGAGTTAGATGAGAGCACAGCTTAGATTGTGTAACGGTGGTGGATAGACTCGTATGATTTTTATTTTAAATAAGTACCTACACAATCAAACTACATTATTACGATCAAAATACATTTGCATTTACCAGTAACAAATACTAAATTACATACTACCACCAACAAATACCAAATACCACCACGTATCGGAGTTCAAATTATAGTCTTATAAAATCTGTTCAATTGTTTAGTTTATCCCTTCACATTAGATTCCAAATTCAAACTAGTTGGACAATGGCTGTTACGACTCCAAATGATGAGGTGAAGTAATCATCGGGTGTGGATTTCATACCTAGATTACCTAGTCGTTACACGGGACATTTTTATGGACATCCTGTAATACTGGCGTATGCACGGGAAGCATGGTCGCGCGATAGACGATAAAATATCAGGCCGTCCCTATCGCACTTACAAATAGTGCGATAGGGACGGCCTGCTATTTTATCGTCTATCGCGCGACCATGCTTCCCGTGCTGATGTGTGTACAGTATGATAGCCATTATTGAGCTGGATAGTGGGGTATATTGGATAGAACTATTTATCCAATTGAAGAACAATTTCAATGCGGCTAATAATAAGTACATTTATTAAGGTAATAAAACTTAAATAACAAATAAATAATAAGCTAACTTTAAAGTAATAAAACAAATTAAAATTAAATTAAAAACTAATGTAAACTAAGGACTTGGCGAAGCGGCTGACTGAGACTACGGGGGACAAAAGAGCTGGCAGCTTCCTCGCTCAACGTATAAGTATTGCGATTCAGCGAGGAAATGCTGCCAGCATCTTGGGCACTATGCCTCAGGGGCCCTCTTTTGACTTAGATTTTTAGTTTTAGTATTTTTTTTTTTAATGCCTAGTTTATAATATTTATTGTACCAAATTTTTATTTAAGTGTTATTATTAATAAAAGTTTATTCATGTAAACTAAAAATACATCTAAATAGGGCCCCCGCGGCATTGTGCTAAAGATGCTGGCAGCATTCCCTCGCTGAATAGCAATGCTTATGCGTTGCGAGAGCTGCCAGCGCTCTGGTCATCGGTAGTTTCTATAAGCTTGCACTCAGCTCTTTAAAAATATGGGGCTAAAAGAACTGGTGTATGGTGCACTTGGCGGTTGATTTCCATAATCCATAACTTCACAAGTTTTGCAACACATAACTATTTATTTAGTGACATCGACACCTAACACTATATTTTTACAATACGTGGAACAATCATTTGATGTGTACTTTACCAAACTAAATAGTTTTATGAAGATAAAAGATTACATAATTTTTTTTTTGTAAGCAATGCAGGAGAAGTTTTTTACAATGGTGGAAAGTAGAATAAGTTTTCTGCCAACAAACTGCTGGGCAGTTTGGTAGATAAGTATGAAACATGATTTTCTTTTCTAATGAACACAAGTTAAATTATAATCTATTGAAAATATTCCAACTTGTGCTGTCTTAAAGTAGTCACACTACTATGTATATAAATTAAAACCGAAATAAATTACACATATGAAAGAAAAAGTGACCAAGTCCTCTGGTTTCTGGTTTCTGGTTCCAGCCTCAGGCACCAGAGGACTTGGTCACTTTTTCTTTCATATGTGTAATTTATTTCGGTTTTAATGATTTTCTTTTCTTTAAAAAACAGTGCGTTGCGCGCGGAAGAAGTGAAACTTCATATCATAACCTCAAAAACATTTTGTCAAGTGACCATCACGTTTTTGCGTTTAGTTACGTCTATCTAAATATAAAACACACACATTCCAACTAACCATTCCACCATTCAAAACCATTCTGGGCATTCTGTTCTACCACTGATTAAGGCTCCCCACAGACAGTCTTAAAAATTCATAATCTTAAAAAAAACTTGTATGCAATCTGACAGTTCAAACTGACACTGACAAGACACTGACAGATCTGTCAGTGTCAATTGCATACAATTTTTTTTAAGATTATGAATTTTTAAGACTGTCTGTGGGAAGCCTAAGAGAATAAGTGAATGAATGGAATGAGTGATCGCAACGACACTGACAGAATGTTACGCGCTGAGTGAGCGGCACTTCACGCAACGTAACAATGACTGAGTGTTACGCGCTATCAGTTGGAAGTCACATTAGAAATTTCACTTCAAAAACAAGATATGTCCCTAAAAGTAAATATGATAAAATTGATCATATTTCTTGCATTCCTATAAAAACTTGAGCAGCACCTTATCTCGTTTGACAAGAATCGATTAAGCAAATCGGACGCAAGCAGAATAATTTAATAATAAGACGGTTTACAAACCAATGAACATGTCACACGCATGTTGACTCACGTCGACCTAGTTTCAATAATCAAACATTTGACACCTAAATTACTAAACAGGTTTCTATTTGATATGCAGCAAAATCATAGGCACCTTATAAAATAGGTACATTTTTTTTGCTTTCTGCTAAATTTCTTGTTCAGCAATTCAGAAGACCTATTATTTAGGGGTGATAGATACAGACTTAGATCTACTCCCGTGAGACTCATACATATTTAAAAATATTTTAAGCGGGTTACTCACGTATTAAGTCGACACAGTTAAGTTAACATGTCGAACGCTATATCGACTTAATACGTGAGTAACCCGCTTAAAATATTTTTAAATATGTTAATCTACTCTATTAAATAGAACTACTAAAATTTTTTTAGTTCGGATTTTTCGAGCAATTACAAAAACCTAGATATATAAATATGAAAATAACTCTCACTGGTTTTAAATACATTTTATTGCATTTTGTTATATCAGCGTAAAAAAAACACAAAGCAAAAAAAATATGTCTAAAGTTTACTAAAGTGATGAAGTTTTCGAAGCTCTTTCGTTTTAGGCTACAATATAAAAACATACATTTATATACTAAAACAAATACCAAAGACAAACATAACATACAATACTATAGGTATACTGTTTGCAACCACAAAAAGCGTTATTTTTAAAATCACTCGCATACTCACTCAAAGTCAAATAGTGATATTTTAATGCAATCAACCCGTGAGTGATTTTAAAAATGGGTCGTGACCGATTTTAGCCCAAGTTTTTTACTCTGAAGTGGACATTTATTATGACGGACGGGAAACTACGGAACCCTACACTGAGCGTGGCCCGGAACGCCCTTAGCCGGTTTTTAACCCCCGACGCAAAAACGACGGGGTGTTATATGTTTGACGTGTCTGTCTGTCTGTCTGTCTGTTTGTCTGTCTGTCTGTCTGTTTGTCTGTGTGTCTGTCTGTCAGTCTGTCTGTGGCATCGTAGCTCCCGAACGGATCCGGGGGAACGGAGCTCCTGAAAGCTGAGTTAGTCGGGAGTGTCTTCGACGGCAAAACGGATCTCGTCTGTGGCATGTTTTTTTATTGAGCGATGTCATTTTTTTCGATATTTGTAACTTTGGCTACTTTTTTCTGACAATTTTAATTTTTTGTATAAAATGTCACGAATTTTATGGATATTAAAATAAATGTTGTATTACTAACGCAAATGTCAAGATTGAAAGTGATTTTTGTTTCTAATATTTTTTTAGTTATATTTTATTGTTTCAGAGGGCAAGCCAGGAGTGTTTCTAGTTTTTAAGGGCAGTAATGCTAAATAGATACAGGGTTTGAGACCGAATGTCATTTAATTCAATAAATTTTAATGTATATACATAAAAGGTGGTTTGATTGCTAATTATTCATTGAAATAAAAGGTAAATTCTAGTGCTACCCTTCATGTGAGTTATATCGATCATGTCTATTGTCAGGTCTCCCTCCTGTAACTAATACCATAGACGAGACACCGACGATCCGTCCAACTTTGCCATCAACTCGTTCTTCACAAAATATTACACTATGACAAGCAGGATCTTTTAATGATTCTATTGCCTGTGTTCTTAACTCTGCTATCGCTTCTGGATTTTGTGGAACACCTGGACAAAGTAAAATATCAACTATGTATATACAAAATCTAGCAGCCCTAGCAGGTCTCTTTAATTAAAACTAAAAAATAAAATTATTTGCCTCATTATATTCAAAATTCTTTACTTGATACGATTTCCATGGATTACTTATCCAATTTTTAGAAGCAAGATTAACTAGAACCTTAATTTTGTTTTTCTCTTGCTAGTGAGTAAAGTTGCTAGAAGATGTTGCAGGCGTTCATAAGCTATAACTATAATAAATGCTCCCTATTAAGTAGGCGGAATAACAAAGCACGTTTGTAGCATCATTCGCCTGCTCTTATCCCAGTCATTTGGGATCGGCGCAGCATGCCCTTCTCATCCATACCTCTCTATTGCCTGTCATCTCATCATCATTTTGTTTGTTTCCGTTTCATATCATCTTTCACACAGTCCACCTTTCCTAGGTTTTCCTCTCCCGTTACTTCCTTCGACTTTCATTCTTTATATTACCTGCAGCCACAATAAATGTTTCTTCAGAAAAAAAGTGGTTCACAAACAATTTTACACCATCCTTTATCCGGGTTTTTGGTAAATCTTGGATGCTTAGCCTCATCAGCGATCCATCACTTCTCATTGCTTGGAATGTCGACCACACTCGTCCAGACATTATTTAGGTAGGTACTCAGTGTAAATTAATATTATTTAAAGTATCAATGATTGATTAAAGGTAGTAAGATTATCATAAAAGTCTATCTAGAGTAAGTACTTCACAAAAAAATTAAATTATGGAAATTTAAAGAGTAAAAAATGGATAAAAAAAATTGACTTATTTATGCGACTGCTCGAGTTGGTACACACCTAATACAATCACCCAGCTCTTTCAAGGTATTTCAATCGAAAACACTATATCATGCTAAACATATGTGTAGTATTTATTTAACCTTGTTCCGCTTCATCAAATTCCAGTAGTACATATGCTCAATAAATTTAAATTCAGTCAATTATGTTATGTGTAAAATAGTGTGATGTGACTCAGATCTCAACACACGGAAAAAAGTAATCAGGATTAATTTTCAGAACACACCACACAATCCAAAAGCGACGTGTGGTTTTTTTCTAGCCATACACCATACTTCTTTTTCCTCCAATTTTATCCACTATTTTGCCCACATTTCCTAACTTATTGCAAATAATGGTCTCTAGGTACTGTTTCATCCATCGTTGACTAGATAAAATTGATTTCTGGTTACGTACCTAGTGTACCTACTTGTTCTGCAATAGATTATATCGCTCATAATCAAAATGATCAAGTTAAACAAAAAAAATTACTTATACTTACTACATCTATATTCCCAAACAGGGTAAGCAGACCATATGAATGTAAGTTTTAGTGCCACTCGTGGTAGTTAAGGGGTTGAAAGAAAACGAAATTTTGACAGGCTGGAACCCATATCCCACAGTCGACTTCTATGACACCCACGAGAGGAAAGAGGGTGGTGAACTTCTTTATCCTTCACCACACGGGCGGATAACAAATTGTTATAAAATATTTACAGACCTGTTCACAATTTATTTATGAAACCCTGAATGATTAAATACGAATTATAAATGAATGGATGGAGCTAAAATTAGTGTTGCATGCATGCCACTAGTTTTAATTAGCAAAGTTTCTTGAAACTCCACCGCTCTAGAGCTGTCAGACTTTCAGAGCAAGTTTATCCCCTGATCTTAATTTTATGGTATTTTCTCGAATGAGAACTCCGTTGTTGACATTAATTTTAGACTAGTACCTCCACCTATATAATATGCGTGTGTAAATAGATGACTGTGTATATTTAGATGCTTGCAATAATTTACGCGATTAAATATACATAATTATGTAGGTTAGACTGAACGACTTTTATGCGATGTTGTACCCAATCTCCAACTTCTTTACACAATTACAGGGTGATATTTAATATGGGACCAACCTTGAAATCAAGAAAAATATATTATTCTATAGAAAACGTAAAGTCAGACGGACAAAGTTTTTGAAACATTTAATAATTTTTGTCGCTTAAGTTTTCTATAGAAGAATATATTTTTCTCGATTTCAAGGTTGGTCCCATATTAAATATCACCCTGTAATTGTGTAAAGACGTAAGTTGTATGTACCCACAAATTATTGTTTAAAGCGTTTTTACTGTGTAAATTCTTGAAAGACTTGTAAAAGCAATGTAAAAACTTAGTTCGTAAAATCAATGCCTGAAACCTTACCAATCCGCTTTTAATACTGTAATTAAACGAAAATACCTCGTTAACAACCTTTTAAATTTCTTTCAGGATCCTTTTTAGCTTTTCATTCCGTTTTTAGTAAAGGGTGAATTCCAGAGGTTTGGAGCTATCAAGTGCTTGTTTATTTAAGTACCTTCATTTTCATAGTAAATTTGAGAACATCTATTTTTTAATGTGATTATTCAGTATGTTTTAAAATCTAGTCTTCATCCTCATCATCCTCCTTGCGTTATCCCGACATTCGCCGCGGCTCATGGTGCCTGGGGTCCGCTTTGACAACTAATCCCAAGATTTGACATAGGCACTATGTTTTAAAATCTAGTATTATACGATAGTTATAATGAGCTATTAAAACTTCAATGTCCCTCATGTGAACCTCTAGTTTTTGACACAAGATCAAGGCCTGTTAACTCTCTTAGTAAGATACGACCCCTTGTAAGGGTCCCCCCACATCTAGCGTCTCGCGAACGTCGTCGCCTCTCCAACGCCCGCGCGGCGTCGACGCCGCGCTCCCGCAGCGCCGACGCGACGTTGCAGCGCCTCTCGAACGTCGACGTCGCAGTGGCGTCCGCGCGGCGTCGACGCCGCGCCAACGCCGCGCCCGCGCAGCGCCTCCGCTATGCCAGCGGCTATCAACGTCCAGCTAGGGCTTCCAATACCGGGATCCCAGTATCTCGGGATTTTTGTAATCGGAATCGCGGTATTTTTAGTAACTAACAAATTATGGCAAATAAACGTAAACTACTAATCAAAACCTGTAGCGCAGCTTTCTGAGTACGCAATGGTTAAATAACACGAGACTGTTTAGGTATAATTGAGATATATTAAATAACGTGCATCCTAAAGTAAACAAACAAATCAAGTGACATGATATTGTCATGCAGACAAAAATAAGAACAGGCGAAATATAAAATTCAAATACTATGAAGCATAGACATGCTTGCTGTAAGCCAGTAACATAATAGGTAATATGCAAATAGTAAGATTATATAAATACACATTACATTTAAATCTAACACGCCCTCTTAATGTGTATATTATAATTATTATCAACACAGATCAGAAGATAGTAATGCACAAAACATAATATTAAAACAAAGAATGCATTCCTAGACCGGACATACACTCGTAATGCTTTACTTTCGGTAAAGCCTTAGTTAATATATCTGCCAACATGAACTCAGTTGGCAAATACACCAACTTAATCTCCTGATTTTCCTTTAAGACATGCCTAAGAAAATGATAGCGAATATCGATATGTTTCATGCGGGAATGAAACACTGGATCATTGGCTAGACAAATTGCTCCTCGATTATCCACATTTAAGGTTACTTGTGCAAACTTACCCAATCCGATTTCAGTTAGCAAGCTGTTCAAATACATCGCTTCCTTCATCGCTGACGCTAAACTAACATACTCCGATTCGGAAGTGCTCGTGGCCACACATTTCTGTTTCTGGGATCGCCATACCACACACGCACCACCTAATACAAAAGCATAGCCAGAATATGAACGCCTGTCTAATACACAGCCTCCCCAATCAGAATCAGAATAACCCTCTAACGACTTACCAGTCTTTGTAAACACGAGTCCATACTCTTTTGTCCCTTGTAAATAACGCAATACGCGGGGATTCCACAAACTGTGCTAACTTAGAAACGGTATTTGAAATATCAGGTCGAGTTCCAACGGAAAGATACATCAAACTTCCAATTAATTCCCGATATGGATATTGCTCTTCGGATTTCGTGTCACTTTTAAAGGGTTCAAATTTCAAGTTCACTTCCATTGGAGTCGACACGGATCCTTTACAATTCTCAAAACCGAATTTCTGTAAAAGATTTTCAACATATTTTTGTTGTGACAACTTAATTTTACCTTTGACATTTCTGTCAATGTCAATACCCAGAATATATTTTGCGATGCCATAGTCTTTGAGTTCAAACTCACTGGCCAGTTGCTTTTTGAACTTTTCTATGTAAACTTTATTCTGTGAAGCTATTAATATATCGTCAACGTACACCGCAACAAAAAGTTTGGAGTTTTCGTCGATGTCTTCATAATATAAGCATGGCTCATTTAACGATGATCTCAGGCCCATGCGACGAAGTTGGTCGTCTAACCTGGCATTCCACTGGCGTCCCGCTTGCTTCAATCCATATAATGACCTCTTAAGTTTGCAGACATTGCCCCCAGCGCTAATATCGGCTAACATTTTCTTAGCTCGTTCATACGTGTCAGATCCTACTTCCTCTAGCTCCAAGAGCTTCTGTAGACTTTCCTTAAGCAATTCAGGTATCTCCATATATATTTCTTCATCCAATGTACCATTTAGATAGGCTGTGTTAATGTCTACTTGATGGATTTCCATATCCAATTCTACCGCAAGTGATGTTAACAATCGTATCGTGTCTAATCTGACTACCGGAGCAAAAGTATCGTGATAATCAATACCATATTTTTGGCTGTAGCCTTTCGCCACAAGCCTTGCCTTTTTCTTCTCTGTCTTGTCAATGTTCAATTTAGTTGTTAAAACGTAGCGGCAACCTACTATCGCTCGCCCGACTGGTCTCTCAGCTATATCCCAGGTGTCATTCTTTACAAGACTTTTTATCTCCGATAAAATGGCTTCATTCCATTTCTGTTTTTCATCACTTGACAGTGCTTGTTTTAAAGTTATCTGGGCAGCACCAGCGAATTCCTGGCAGTCAGAATACTCTTCTGAGCCACTTTCTGTTTCAACATCTGGCATCCTTTTAGTTACACCAGCATAATCTTGACAGGCAGATGATCTTTCTACATTACATTCGTCAGACGATCCTTCTACATTACATTCTGCTTCGACTTCTTGTCTCACTTCGTTCATGTGGTAAATTTTTCTTGGTCTTCCAATGTGTCCTCTCTCTAAACGCGGTCTACCAGGCCCTCTCTTCATAACCTTGACTTCGTCAATACAGGAGCCGACATCTTGAACGGGAGTATGCGACGGACCAGCAATTGATTCCACATGAACCGTTGCTGTCTGGTTGTCATCCCCGTGCGATTCTGTCTGACCCACGTCATTTCTAACTTCCTGAACACTCTCTATTTGTGTTTCAATTGGATCATTCTGAGGGTTTGATTCTGTAGCAATACCTTTGGGTGAAAAACTTATTTCAATTAAACCAGGTGAAGAACTCGTATTAGTATCCATCTGTACCTCTTCATTTCTGACTTCTAGGGGATCTAATTCACTACATTCATGCTCGTCTGTCTGTTCAATTAACTTTTGAAATTTGACATCTCGAGATACGACAAGTTTTCGCTCCTGTGGTAACCAAATCATGTAACCCTTTCGGTCGCTTGGATACCCCACAAAAATACCATCTATTCCGCGTGGAGCAAATTTGTCCTTGTTTTCCTCTTTATTTAAAATGTGGACTCTAGATCCGAAAGGTTGCAGATAACTTACTGTTGCAGGTCTACCAAACCATTTCTCATAGGGTGTTTCGCCTGCTAAGCTGCTAGTTGGACATCTATTTCGAATATAACATGAAGTCAGTACAGCATCGCCCCAAAATCCTGGTGAGAGACCTGATGATATTAACATGCACCTGGCCATTTCTGTTAATGTCCTGTTCATCCTCTCTACTACTGGGTTTTGCTGGGGTGTACCAGGGATAGTCAGCCTTCTTCTTATACCTTCATCCTGCAAGTATTCATCGAACTCTCTACTACAATACTCTCCTGCATTGTCAGTGTGAAAGTATATTATTTTCTTACCTGTCAAATTTTCAACATGTTTCTTATAAATCTTGAAGAATTTTAACGCTTCACTCTTTTTATTTAGCAAAAACACTTCGCACCATCTAGAAGAATCATCAATAAAAGTGATGAAGTATTTTCCTCCACCAAGAGCCTCATGACGCATGGGACCTACAATATCCGAATACACAATCCTCAGTTTCTCGTCACATGGTCCATTTCCTCTCGGGAACGGAGACGCAATCATTTTCCCACTAGCACAAATACTACAATCATACAGTTGATTCAAATCCGCCATTTCAAATTTTATGCCAGTTTTGTTCAAAAGCCTTACCAAATCTTTTACGTTTAAATGTCCCAAGCGCTCGTGCCACAACTTTACATCATCATTCTTACCAATAACTGCTGAAGCAGTCCCAAGCCGTTCTTCGTCATGATAAAGGTTACCCGAACGATTTGCGACCATGACAGTATTTCCAGTGTCATTCACAACATGAGCTGCATACTTATCGAATATGACTCTATAGCCCCTATCTGTAATTCTCGCAACTGAAATCAAATTGCATCTCAGATCCGGAACAAATAATGTATCTTTTAACTCCACAAATGTTTTTAAATCATCTTGGCATGTAAGTAACCTTACTGTGCCCTTACCTTTTACATTAGCTGACGAATTTGTGGCTAGGCTAAGCTTACCGGATACAGGTGTAAAAGAATTATCAAATTTAGGAGCCTCATTACACAGGTGCGAGGTGCACCCGCTGTCCATGATCCAGCCCTCATTCCCATCGCACGCAGCAGCTTTATTGTCTGAAATACAATTAAAAGTTACAAGACCATAATTATAATTTTGTTCATCGCGATTAGACTTCGACACATACTTATCGGCACTGTCTTTGTATCGTTTCTTGTTATCATTTATCTTACATTCATAGGCTTTGTGGCCATAATCTTGACACTTCCAACATCTACCTTTGAAGTAAGATCTACTGGCACCTGCTCCACTCAACGGCTTAGAATATTTTCCTTTTACAACAAATGCTCCATCGTCTATACCTTTCTGTCGCCTTGAAGAAAACTCTTCGATAATTTTAATCTTTAAGGCCTCTGGATCTGGCAACTCATCCCTAGACTCAATAGCGCATCTAAAATTTTCAAAACTTGGTGGGAGACTATAGAGGAGCATGATAGAGATTAAATCTTTATTCATCTCTATTTTCATATCAGCTAGCTTATTTCTGACGTCAAAGAAATGCATAACATGTTCCCTGATATCACCATCTTCCTGCATTTTGTGAAGCAACAACTGTTTCAGTAACGTCGCCTTCTTAGCGGGTCCTTTGGAGGCATGTACGCTCTCCAGTTTCAGCCACACCTCTCGCGACGTCTTACAATCACGCAGATGACGTAATTCGCTAGGACTGATAGCAAGTATAAGATCGGACTTAGCTTTTGCATCTCCAACGCTCCACTTCCGTGCTTCCTCCACCTCGGCGGGCTTTACGCTACTCCCATCCACGTAGCTCCAGGCATCATTTTTTATAAGAACCGCTTCGGCCTGAATTTTCCACGTTTCATAATTTTCTTGAGTAAGCGGTTCTATTTTCACAGTAGTACTCATTCTGTTGACCTCTCTACGCCAACCTTTACTTCCGTGTCAACCGTACGTACCACAAAATACGTTGACCTAAAACTGACTCGACTTCAATTTTAAATATACCTAGGGCTCTCTGGGCCCATAACCATTGTAGCGCAGCTTTCTGAGTATGCAATGGTTAAATAACACGAGACTGTTTAGGTATAATTAAGATATATTAAATAACGTGCATCCTAAAGTAAACAAACAAATCAAGTGACATGATATTGTCATGCAGACAAAAATAAGAACAGGCGAAATATAAAATTCAAATACTATGAAGCATAGACATGCTTGCTGTAAGCCAGTAACATAATAGGTAATATGCAAATAGTAAGATTATATAAATACACATTACATTTAAATCTAACAAAACCTTCAATTTCTGCATCATGACGGTCGAGCGTCTGACGCGTCTAGCGTAAATATTGCTTTTTGCTCTCGTTTCTTCGACACATTCTCTGTTTAGTGTTTTTACAATATTTCTATGAAATGACAGTTTTTCCGATGATTACCTAGATAAGTAAAGATACGTGTCAAGAAAATTCGTTGAGGAGGGCCTGCCGTGAACCTTTTGACACATTTGTCGCACTTGGGAATCGTAAGTGTGACAGGGAAGCAATACATCAAACGTAGTTGATACAACACAGGCCACAGACCCTCTGCAAACAAGTTGATGCACCTACATTATAGAAATAACTTTTCAAAAAATTGGTTAAGGCATACGAACTAAGGGTCCCCCCACATCTAGCGTCTCGCGAGCGTCGCATCGGGCCAACTGTATGGAAAAAGACGCCGCGTCGACGCGACGTCGACGCGGCGTCAGGCTTTGCCCATACAGTTGGCCCGACGCGACGCTCGCAAGACGCTAGATGTGGGGGGACCCTAACGTATAAGCTACTTTTGGTTTATTGCCACTAACGTCGAGTTGGCGCGGCGCTAACGCGGCGTCGACGCCGCGCGGACGTCACTGCGACGTCGACGTTCGAGAGGCGCCGCAACGTCGCGTCGGCGCTGCGGAAGCGCGGCGTCGACGCCGCGCGGGCGTTGGAGAGGCGACGACGTTCGCGAGACGCTAGATGTGGGGGGACCCTTGCGCATGTAGTAATTGGTCGTTCGTGCCGTGTATACCAGGAATAAAAATATATTTTTTTTTTCTCCTAACTGTTACTTAAGTCCGGCTTCCCGGCTTTAGCTAACAACTCCCTCCTTGTGCAACCTATTTCTAGTTTTTTGGCCACTGATATTTTGATTGATATGTGTCAATGTCGATATATGAAAATTCATTGAAAATTGTTATTATCGCTGTGTATTTCTTTTCATGTGAAAATTATAATAGGAGTTCACAGTAAATCAGTAAATTCCACATTATTACACAATACAATGTGTCAATGGTTGTTGAAGGTTCGCTTCGCTAAGGAAAAGTGTCATGCTAATCTAGCTAGAACTATAACTGTGAAGGAAATAGTAAATTAGCAATTGGAAGATCCATGGGAGATGTAATTAATTATTAAGCTTTCATGTGAAACGTGTAGTGTTGCGGAAAGTTCTATTTCGTTATTTGTATTAGTGAAATATTTTGCTTAATACTCTTTAAATGAGGTGGCAGATTATAACGTTCAGTGCTTCGGTGTATGTCGAAAACATGTATTTATGAATAATAAAATATGTAAACATAAATAATATGCCTTTTATTTCATTACAGCAAAAACTAAAGTAACCCACAATAGTTATTTGTTATACAAGGGGGCAAAGTTGTATTTTAACGCCGAGTGTGGAATTGAAAAACGAGCAAGTGAAAGGATTCTATAGTTGAACCACGAGCGAAGCGAGTGGTTCGAGAATAGAATCCTGAACTTGCGAGTTTTTTAACACACGAGAAGTAAAATACATTTGCACCCGAGTGTAACACAAAACTTTTCCCCTCACTATAGCGAGGAAGCTTCAACGCAAAAAATGCGTTTATCACTGATTCCAGTAGTTCCACAGGTGGTAAATCATCTTTATTACTAGATTCACCTACTTTTATCAATTTTAAAGCAGTTAATTTGACTTTATTCAAGGTCAAATTACTTTACTCACTAGTGGATAAAATGCGTTTTTACCCGCTGGTATTAAAGGACAAAACACGTGTTTCCGAGCTAGTGAGGGGAAAATTATGTTTATCGATAGAATTAGTGGCGGAACCAGCGGCGGATCCAGCTTCGTGGAGGGGTCACGTGGTCTATTTGTATGACCAACCTAGGCTTCCGAGGGGGGGGGGAATGACATGACACTCCTCCCCTGGATCCGTGCATGCGCTAAACCGGTTGTCAATTTTAGTTCCATTTTAACCGCCAGAAATTTTTGATCGAGCGTGCTCGTGTCGCCACCGACAGGTATTGTACCACGCAGAGTAAGGTTGGCATAGTTATGGGAGTTATAAATGGGCTGTAAAAAAATCAGATCTTTGTCTTATTTATCAGACTATGGCGGAATGAGCTGGATATGTGATGTCTTATATATCAGACTCTGGCGGTTAAAGGGTTAATGTCCGTTGGAATTTGATTGAGACCGCCACTACCTAGTATAAACGTGTCAAGGTGTGTAAGTGTGTGTGTGATTGGAACGGGGCATTTTTTGTATGGAGTTGGCGTTCTTCTCCTTGTGGGTATTATAATCTTTGCACAAGATCAACTATTTTACACAGAAAAAATTACCTACTTGCTATAATTTGAGCAAGCAGAACAAGGTTAAATAAATACTAATTACACAGGTGATTGCTGTATTAGATAAAGTAAAGAGTTCCTATTGTGTCAGTGTGTATTGAAGTAATTTAGTAGGTATCCGTTTATTAGTTTTTAAAGAGCGTAGCCGTGTTTGCATAGAAAATCGGCCCTTTCGCCAAATGTTCACTGTAATTTTTTTTTAAAGAGCTCTCGTGACAAATATTATTTACTGTAAGTTTGAGGTTTCTATCTTTTTTATTTTCTGAGATATGATTTTTTTATTAATTTACATAATATCCATTTTTTTCAACATTGGCTAATGCGATTCACTTGAACTTTTGGGACAATAATATACATGTAATGACTCACATGTTCTAGCAATAATATTTAATAGTGCCGAAAAAAATCTTGGCTTAAAGTAAGAAACAAATCTTCAGTATTTTTTTTTCTCGCTTTTTAGAAAAGCGACACCTATAGTTCTTTGTCAAGTAATTGCTTATATAAAGGCCCGCAATATATATTTTTTTCAAAATAATCCAGGAGGTACTTCATACTAGAAAATGGAATAATAAAGGATACTACCCATACCGCAAACGAGCTACACAGTAAATAGGTGAATTTTAGTCGCAAACCTCTTTATTATTAACAATATTGGTACTGGAAGATTGCATTCATAAAGGTATTACGACTAAAATTCACCTATTTACTGTGTAGCTCGTTTGCGGTATGGGTAGTATCCTTTATTATTCCATTTTCTAGTATGAAGTACCTACTGGATTATTTTGAAAAAAATATATGTTGCAGGCCTTTATATAAGCAATTACTTGACAAAGAACTGTAGGTGTCGCTTTTCTAAAAAGCGAGAAAAAAATACTGAAGTTTTGTTTCCTACTTTAAGCCAAGATTTTTTTCGGCACTATTAAATATTATTGCTAGAACATGTGAGTCATTACATGTATATTATTGTCCCAAAAGTTCAAGTGAATCGCATTAGCCAATGTTGAAAAAAATGGATATTATGTAAATTAATAAAAAAATCATATCTCAGAAAATAAAAAAGATAGAAACCTCAAACTTACAGTAAATAATATTTGTCATGAGAGCTCTTTAAAAAAAAATTACAGTGAACATTTGGCGAAAGGGCCGATTTTCTATGCAAACACGGCTACGCTCTTTGTATAATTTAAAATTAGTTTATTAATAAAAGGATTTTTCATCGTGTGAACTTACTCTAGATAAAATTTTAAGAAAATCTTACCAATTGAAATAAATATTTACTTAATATCAATTTTGACTCAGTACCTAAATTATGTCTGAACGAGTGTGGTCTACATTCCAAGCAATGAGAAGTGATGGCTTACTGGTGAGACTAAGCATCCAAGATTTACCAAAAACCCGGATAGATGATGGTGTGCAGCTGTTTGTTGATAACTTCTTTTCAGAAGAAACATTTCTCGTGGCTGCAGGTAATTTTTATGAAAATTTATAATATGTAAATGTGTTATTATTGAGAGCCTGCGATGTACCACTGCTGGGCAAAGGCCTCCCCTGGCTTTTTCCTTTCCCTCTGTTTTGAGCAGTCCTCGGTCATTCTTTCAAAAAGAAGTCCAACTCGTTCCGCCATCGCATACGTGGTCTGCCGGATGGATGTACCTATATGTTGTATCAAGTTGTATTTTAACATTATATAATATGTAGGAGTTAGCTAGTATTTAATTCCTTAATTAAAAAATCGTTTCACGATTCTGATAGTGTTTTTTTTTTGTTTTGCGGCCTGCTTAATATTAAGCAGTTACTGAGCAATAACTTCTAATAGCAACTTTAATCTCGGGTAAGATAAACAATATGATCAAAGGTTTTAGTTAATCGTAGTTTCCAAAACTAATCCGTGGAAATCGTATCAAGTACCTAAAGGTTTTTGCATCTAATGAGGTATACATAATTATGTGTTGGTGCATTGGGGTAATTTTAAAAGTCGTCTAATTTCGAAAGTCACACAAAAATCACCATTATTTCCATCATATCAAGATTCCTCTTTCGAAATTACCCGGGCATTTCTATACTTCGAAATTACCCCAATGCACCCTAGTTCTAATTTTTTTAGTTAAGAGGCCTGCTAGATTTTGTAATATAGCTGATATTTTGCTTTGTCCAGGAATTTCACGAAATCCAGAAGCAATAGCAGAGTTAAAAACACTGGTAACGGAATCATTAAAAGATCCTGCTTGTCACAGTGTAATATGTTGTGAAAAAAGAGTTGATGGTAAAGTTGGACGGATCATCGGTGTCTCGTCTATGATATTAGTTACTGAAGTGAGACCTGACAATATGCAGGACATGAAGGTAATTAGCATCGCTCTATAAAAACGGAATGGAAGTCAAACATTACCACTAATGAAAAACAAACAAACAAACGACAAATTATTTAGAAATTATACGGATAATAAGGCTTTTTTTAGTTGCAAGATCATAGTAGGTATTGTTGTTGTATATGTCTTTGGTATGATATATAGATAGATAGATAGATAATTGTTTATTATCACACAAGGTAATATGTACATTTAAAATATATATTGTGTACACAATACCCATACTACTAACAAGGTCACAGGGAAAACTCTTGACTGCTGAGGTCGCCGTCGTCGAAATCGATGTGGAGGACTATATATATATATATATATATATATATATATATATATATATATATATATATATATATATATATATATATATATATATGCATACTACTACTAACAAGTGTGACTAGTCAAGAATTTTAAAAATTAATAACTACATTTCATTATTTTCACATTAACATTTCATAAAATTCACTTATAGTATAGGTACACACTCACTTCAATTCACTTATAGTAGTGTCTTGCTTAATAACAGATCTTTCACTTGAGCACGAAAAACTCCCAAGCTTGATTCCCTCTTGAAATGTTCAGGTAATTTACATATTAAAAAGTTTACGACCAATGGCAATTTTGACCTGGCAATTTTTGTGTCATGGCGAGTTTGTGGGGACTTACGCAGAGATCGTTTGGGTAACGATTCGGGCGCTCGGAGTCACCTTTCTTTCGAAACATGTGTACTGACGTCATTATTTTAAGGGTTTGGAAGTATTCTCTGCACGTACCTATCTCTTTATCCCGCGTTCATGAACACTCTTATCGCTTGCTTTTGCATTTTCAAAACTCTCTGATGGTCCGACGAGTTTCCCCACAGAATTATACCGTAAGACATAATGGAATGTACATAAGCATAATAGGATTGGGAATCGTAACATAATTAATAATACGCACGAGACAAAAACAATTATAAAAAACCTATTGTTGCCAAGTACAGGTGCGCACCCGGGTTGTTTAGCAACAACCAGCTAAAGTTAATGCTTCTTTCCTTATTAATTAGATAAGAACTGTTTAAGTACCTACTTAGATAATAATTAAATAAAATACCTACAATGTAAACGAGCGACAACGGCGGCAGATAAACCGTTAGCGGTTTTCGCTCGCTGTTCCAATGTAAAAAAAATAGTACCTAGTATAAGTGTTTTTCAATAAATAAATTTAAAAAAAAATTGGTATGTAAAAATGTATATTTTTTAAATTGTAGCGCAAAACGAAGGAGCTCCAAACATTGTCTCAATTGATGGAGGATGCGTCTTTGTTAAATATAATGAAGAAGCTAAACATTTCCCACTTTTATGAGGGTTTTGGTGCGGTTGTCCACCCTGAATTCAGAAGATTAGGGATCATGACGGAATTTTTGAAGGCCAGGTAAATTTATGAATATTTATTCCATAGAAAATGATGAAGGGATAAAGAGTGAGAAATCTTAGACGCGCGATTATTATTTACTTTGAAATCGTATAAAGAGTAAAATATCTTAGACACGCGGTTCTTAGCTGAATTTGAATGACTAATTATAATTACTATTTAAATATTAAAATATTTTTAGACTGGACTTACAGTGACCAGTATAGAACATGTTTTTTTTTCGGGTTCTCGACTACTCTCGATATCAGATCGCTTTTGCCAGTTACTTGCATGATGGTAACGAGTTATTCCCAAGATTACCAGTTCACATAAATTTAATTAAACTAAGTGTGAATCATTAAAAACTAGTATTTTTAGATGCTTGGCATGTGTGGCCCACAATGTTCCGGCCACCGGAGCTCTCATGACTTGCATCGCCTCTCAGAAGGCTGCTGAGAAAGAAAACTGGGAGACTGTACTGAACGTGGACCTTCAGGAACTCGGCCGTAAGTACGGCGTGATCTTCGACAATAAAATTTATTTAAAACCAATAAGAGATCTTTTTTCATATGTTTGTGTCGACCGTTTTTTGGATTTATAGGTTCATTATTATGTAGTGCAGCATAATCGCAACCATGTTTACAGTACATTGCTGCTGAGAAAATAGAGAACTTTAGTGAATATTTAGAGAAAATTAAAAATATCTCTTAATTAATGAATTCTGTCTGGTTTAATTTTTCGCCCGTATGAGGCTTACACATTGTATAAGAAGCAGTAAAAGTACCAACATCGTAGTGCCGTCCCGTTTTCTCATACATATTTGTTTGAAAGGGATGACACTTCAATGTTTCTATTTTTTTTTGGTCAGACTGTAAATCAGTTCCATTTTCAAACATTAGAAATGTTAAACTCAACTCACGAATCCAATCACAAAGGGCACTACAGCAGTCAAATTTGTGAGCAATGGAGCCAATACCTTTCCGAATCAATCACTAGTAACAATTTACGCGATTTCCCTCGAGTGTGGGCTGTGATTTACACACTTAACTTGCATCCTTTACAGTCCATTCACGTAGTGGAAGGTATGGGAGCGGGCAGAATAAAGTGATTTATGTACCCGTCACCGTCGGGTCGAAAGCATTATTTTTTTGCATTACCCGGGCAACCTTTGGTCCGGGCGGTTTGTCTTGCGATGCCGGAATTGACGTCAATTTGCAGTAATAAGTTTGGGGCGGGATCTTTTAGCAAACAATGGCTTTGAGCTGAATAACCTTGAGCGTTTTCAGAGTATTTTCGTGCATATTTGCTCAACGTTGAGGGTTGGGCATTTTCGCGAGAAGAATCACCAAAAATATTTTTGTAATGTAGCAAAATTTTATATTTTTCCTACTCAGAATCTCGAGCTCTTTCGATCTGAATAGGGCAAAAAAGAAACAGACAAAAATAGTTCCAAAATGTTCTATTATATTGCATACTTTCCACTTTGTAACCGCTGTACCACAGTATAATAAAGATGGCTGTACACTTGTACAGTGCTTGAAAAATGGTAATAAAGTGAAGAAACGGGACGCTTTTTACACCTACTTATTAGGATCGAAAGGGAGTGATTCTGAGTAGGAAAAACATTAAATTTACCTATTTTAGAAATAATTTTTAAGAAAAAAAAAACCGCCTTCCTTTGGGGTTTTGGTGATAAATACTTTCAAATGGATTGGATTATGTTATCAATTCGTCTGTATATTTTTTAATGTTTGTTATTCGATATCTCCGTCATTTCTGAACCAATTTTGAAATTTGGATGATTCTGAAGTACTTACAGATGATAATGGTTATCAAAACGGAACTCTAACCAGGGGCGGCTCACTCTTCATCAGCAGTTCCACTGCACCAAATGTCACTGTTCTGGACGTAAGTGCATGCTGTTCTTATAAAAATACCAAAGTCACTATAAGTGTGCCGTTCAGATCTGAGGAGTTCCGTTATGACCATCATCAGCAGTTCCACTGCACCAAATGTCACTGTTCTGGACGTAAGTGCATGCTGTTCTTATAAAAATACCAAAGTCACTATAAGTGTGCCGTTCAGATTTGAGGAGTTCCATTCTGACCATCATCAGGAGTTCCACTGCACCAAATGTCACTGTTCCGTACGTAAATGCATGCTGTTCCTTTAAAAACACAAAAATCACCATATGTATGCTTTTCAGATTTGAGGAGTTCCCTCGATTTCTCCAGGATCCCATCATGAAAACTGGGTTCTGAGAAAAATGGGACCAATCTGTATGCATATACATTCAATCAAAAAAAATTTTCAAAATCGGTCCAGTAACGACGGAGATATCGAGGAACAAACATTAAAAAAAATAAAAAAAAACAAAAAATAATTTTTAAGAAAAAAAAACCGTCGCCTTTCGGGTTCTGGTGAAAGTTACTTGCGAATGTTGGATTATGTAGAAATGTGTAGGTATTTTTTAAAACTGCTTTTAATGCTTTAATTATTAGATGGCAACATAAATGAAAATACGTATAACGTTAAGGTTTGAGGAGTTTCCTCAATTCCTCATGAATCCGATATTATATTATAAGAAATCGAAGCTTGACAAACTTTGACTTGAAAACTCAATATGCTTAACAAACATAACTAAATAAATAAATGTCACTGTTCTGAACTTAAATGCATGCTTTTCTTGCAAAAATACCAAAGTCACTTATGAGTGTGCCGTTCAGATTTGAGGAGTACGGTTCTGACTATCATCAGCAGTTCCACTGCACCAAATGTCACTGTTCTGGACGCAAGTGCATGCTGTTCTTATAAAAATACCAAAGTCACTATAAGCGTGCCGTTCAGATTTGAGGAGTTCGGTTCTGACCATCAGCAGTTCCACTGTACCAAATGTCACTGTTCTAGACGTAAGCGCATGCTGTTCTTATAAAAATGGCAAAGTCACTATAAGCGTGCCGTTCAGATTTGAGGAGTTCGGTTCTGACCATCATCAGCAATTCCGCTGCACCAAATGTCACTGTTCTGGATAAAAGTGCATGCTGTTCTTATAAAAATACCAAAGTCACTATAAGCGTGCCGTTCAGATTTGAAGAGTTCTATTCTGGCCATCATCAGCAGTTCCACTGCACCAAATGTCACTGTTCCGTACCTAAATGCATGCTGTTCCTTTAAAAACACAAAAATCACTATATGTATGCCTTTCAGATTCGAGGAGTTCCCTCGATTTCTCCAGGATCCCATCATCAGAACTGGGTTCTGAGAAAAATGGGACCAATCTGTATGCATATACATTCAATCAAAAAAAAAATTTCAAAATCGGTCCAGTAACGACGGAGATATCGAGGAACAAACATTAAAAAAAATAAAAAAAACAAAAAAAAAATACAGACGAATTGAGAACCCCTTCCTTTGAGATTTGGAAGGCGGTTAAAAAGAAAGTTTTTGTGTGCGAAAATGGCCGGTTCTATAAGAATAAATAAATAAATCTAAAGACTGACCAGAAATATATGATTGTATTTTATTGTCAGGATGATTGCGCGTTATGCGGTGACATTGACAGTTGAATATAGTATGAAAATAGTTCTAATGAAATTCTGCAACATGGCGCCACAGTATAATAAAGAGTACTATCGTACAGTATGGCCACTCCCGCTCCCCGCTGAAAGTGCCGCCCACCCCCTCTCGGTTACCTCACAGTTACCGCCTGTCAAAAACGCGAACAGTCGACCTGTCATATCTCACTCATACAAGCATAGTACGCGTTCACCTACACGAGCTTAGACTGTGTGCTAGGAACGCGCCTCTTTCATAATATATTTGATCGCCAGAGTCCGAGGTGTGATGGCGCGTAGTCATATGTGAGTGTGCACGGGAAAACGTCCCACTTGTCGATTGCTATAAAGCCGCTTTGTCAGTTTATTCATATAAAGACAAGTAAATCTCGCCTTAATGGTAACCGACAAAGTGGAACGTTTTACTAAACACACACATATATTTCTGGTCTAAAGCCTGACCCTGACCTGACATTGTTTCCTCAGTAGGTACAGTCGACTTTTACAAACCAAAATTCTAAATATGTAGCCATGACGCCCATGACTCTAATTTCCATTTTCTTAGTGTTGTGTATTATATATTATTGGCATTGTAAAGATGGTTGTGATGAAGTCGACCGTACAAATATAATATACTAGCTTTTGCCCGCGGCTTCGCTCGCGTTATAAAGAGACAAAAAGTAGCCTATGTCACTCTCCATCCCTTCAACTATCTCCACTTAAAAAATCACGTCAATTCGTCGCTCCGTTTTGCCGTGAAAGACGGACAAACAAACAGACACACATACTCTCCCATTTATAATATTAGTATGGATTAAACGAAAATGAAACCGTAACGTAATCATTGGTAGGTACCCGAAATCTGTATAGTCATTTTTTGATGTTGGCTAGGTACCCAGACTTAGTAATGCAGAAATTGCAGAACATTCCCAAAAAGCGGAAACATTCTTGAGAATGTTCACAGAACGTTCCTGCAACATGAAATTTATTGTTTAAACGAGAGAATATACTTGAAATAAAGTTTAAATGGGCATAATG